>NC_040036.1:26780362-27080362 GCF_003713205.1 Coffea eugenioides | reverse complement strand
TTTGTTAATTTTTTTTTTTTTTTTTTTTATCTGTAGTAATGCAGGGTACTGAATGAATCAGTTTGGATACTCATAAATTGGAGGGGAGAAAAAATTCAGAATCTTTCTTAAGTACGTTCTGTCGTATATAAAGTATATATTGCAGTATAAAAGGTGTTCTGAAAAACAAACACATTCGGAAGGGACATCCGATATTTGCAAATTTTAATCCAAACAACTAGTTTGGGTGTATATACTGCTAGAATCCTTTCAATTGTTTTTTTTCTTCCTCTTGTTTTGTTAGTCAACTTTCTGGGTGAGCCAAAAGTGATATTCATTTAAGACTTTGGAGTTTAGGACGGAAGACGGAAAAGAAAACAAGAGAAAACTTAAATTATGAGAGAAAAGAAGAGATTGTAATACTGTTTAGGTAGGTATTATGGAAAGACGTGAAATGATTTTAGACATACAAAAAGGTCATAAAAATTTGTTCAACAATTTTATAAGGACAAGATGGGTATTCGAAAAATTTTGATAGGTTTCTCGCAAGTTCCTCTCCATTTCTGTCCGGATCTGAGCAGAAATCTTTTTTTAATTGTTGCTCAATTTTCCTTTCCTTTCTTTTACCTCACTAAAAACTCGCAAACGAACCGTGGCTAGCTTGGGAGTTTAGAAAATAAAAGAAGGGATGGGAAACTTTAAGTTATTAAAGTAACGAAAAGAACAAAAAATAACAAAAGAGACTTTAATATTGTTTGGGAGTTTAAGTAAGAGATTAGAATTTTACTTGTGCCTTAGCACGGTCTTTTTTTATTTATTATGAATTTATACAAATATAAATAATTTAAATATGAAAATTAACAACAATCCTACATGTCCATTCATATTAACTTTAAAATTTAATTTATTCTAAATATTCAATTATTTACTAATTTTTCAAAATTTGTTTGCATACTTTCACTATAATATGATAGTATATATCAAATAATATATCCCATATCAAAAACTTGGTAAATATTTTTTTTATATAAATATTTTTTTAGATAATTTAAATTTTTATAATGACCATAAGCCTAGAGCTATATATTCACATTTAATTAAATAGAAAAGATCCAGCAATCCATTTTTTTCATCAGTAAATATTTAGTTTTCAACAATATTGATAATTCTGTCGGTGTAATAATTAATTCTCTTTTTTACACTAAGTTAATTCAAAATTAAGGGAAGAGATGATGAGCAATTTGAATACTAATTATTGATATAGTGATGAAAGGACGTAATTTATGGAATATGTAAGATTTTAATAATTGTAATTTGAGAAAGGCTTTACTATAGTTCTATGTAATAATTTGATAGAAAGCAGATATCATTAAGATAAGATTAGTTATTTTTTAAAAGTCATTTTAGATATTATTAAGATAAGATTAATTATTTTTTAAATTGATTTTAAAATTAGGAATAATTTTTAAATGTAAAATATAATATTTAATATTGGTTAAACCCAAATGACCTATAATCCATTAATTCTCTTCAATTAAGCATGCCACATAGGAGTGAGAAACACTCTAATTAAAATAGCTACTTTCATATATATATATAGCTACTTCCATATTCTTTTTTGCCCTTTAAAAAAAGGATTTGACCGAACCATAAATTTTTTTTTTTCTTAAAGAAGTGAGATTTGACTTAATTTATAATCATTTTTACAACTAAAAAAGTGAGATATGATCTTTTTGTACAAAAAAAATGACTACATGCGGATTACATGATGATTTCAGATTAAAAAGTAGTCGAAAACTTAAGTTCGGACCAAACTTAAGTTTTGCTAATTTAATTTTTTAAGGGCCGTAAAATTAACATTTTAAAAGTGAAGAGCAAAAAAAAAAAAAAAATCATTTGACAAAATGTGAAACTTTTCGAACGATTTTCCCTCAATGAATTTGTATGCGCACGAAAAGAGCTATGATGATATCTAACTTCAAACGAAGCCAAAACCATCGAGCAAACGATTTTTGGCTGTTTTAGATAATTTTAATTTCTTCTATTTATTAAGTGTGCACAATTTTGGTTCCATGGGCAGTAGAGATGCAAATGATAGAGACCTTCCAATAATGTTTCTCATATTCTCGTTTTTCCTATCAAGAATGCTTCATATTCTGATTTCGGATGTTCCCTTAACTTAAATTCATGTAATAATACTTTTTTTTTTTTGGGATACGAGTACAATAGTTCTGAGGAAAGTTATGCATCAATCTTCTTTAGTTCTGAAAATACATTACATATATATTATTAAAAAGAGAATCCATGCAATAAAAAGAGTACACAGGAGGATTAAGAATGTAATACTAGCAGGTTTCAAGATGTGCCATCATTCTTCCATTTACTACAACGTACCACACAAGATGGTATCAAATTAATTGTCTTAGCTTGGTTCAATCAGCATCCTTGCTACTACCTTCAACCCTCCCTGACGCTGCCACCGCCGTTAACGTCGCTGAAGCCACCACGATCCCTGAGGTTCAGAAAATGAATTTCATGTTGTTGTGCATGCCACTAATTCAGTTGTACACATTTTTTCAAGTAACTACAAATGAAGCAAAAGAACAACAATCATCTTTGACCTCCCAAATCTTGTCCAACTATCGTCTAGCCCCCTTATTTAATCTTTACCAGTTACCATGAGAATTTACAATTCAAATGTTACTCCAGAAAAGGAGGTAATAGTTCATGACATCAAGGACATTCCTCTAATCAATTTGAAAAATTCATACATGAAAACACAGTGGAAAGTCCATATATATAAAGGAGTGCTATTTCATATTGTAGACAAATACAGCTAGCTTATAAACATCTACAAATTTGTGCCAACAACATGATATAAACATATCTAAATATGAAACTTGATGTGCTCAATGCAAGGTATTTAAAGAGGGTATTACATAATTTTCCTGTCTAACTGTCCCACAACCAACAAAGTGAGGTGCCCTCAGCAAGGCCCTAGGTTCAGTACCATTATCCCCTTAATCGTGGAAGTAGATATGTGGAGTAACCATATACAAATACAAAACCACTACTACAAGCTATAAGACTAACCCATTGATGAACTGCACCTAAATGCCTGAAAATCACCTCTGCTAAGTAGCTAAGTTCACTCATTTAGCAAGGTTAACTTAGTCAGCAAACATATGGCTAAGTAACCAGCAACTACGCACAAAATACTGAGACAAGGTGGACAAAGAACCAACTGCAAGAAAAGTATCATATCAACGCATCTGACTATTAACACCCGTAGGAGCAGAGATAAAGATTAAAACTTAAAGGTACACTACATTCAAAGGCATGACCACAGGACAAATATAGAACAAATTCATGATCGTATCTCTCAGCATTTTGTCCAGTTTGCACGCACAAAATCCAAGTTACCTAAAAATACAACCACGATCTCACCGCCTTCCTTTACCAATCTCCATTCATTTTGCAATGCAATCATCTTTTCTAAAATGCAAACTCAGCAACTCTAGCAAGATTCTTTCAGATTAGGCAAGTAGATGCTTTTAGTTCTTTTATAATCTCCTGGCAAGCCAATTTTCAGGAACAGAGCCATCAATCAAATTGCAGCAAAGCATTTCAGCAACACAACAAATGAACTCCATGCCAACAGCCTCTTGGGCTGTTGGTTACCAAGGCGTCTTTAAGTCTTGGTAGAGGTGAAAGGTCAAGGATTTGATCCTTGCCTCCCACTAGCCACTATCTGTGGCTTTCCCTTTCCCTCTCCTTAGATTAGGTTAGAATAGGTTATACAAACTATTATCGTTGCTGGCAAAAAAAAAAAAACAAACAAACTCCAAACTTTTCGGTGCTTATAAGTCAAAAGCTTGGGCAAGCGTGTGCTGTGTGTGAATTTCAAAGACATAAAGGAAAATATTCCCAATAGATATTCAGAAACTTGACAGAAGATAAAGAAAACAGTTGTATAACCAGCATCTTGTTCTGTTTGCCTATTGCCATAAAGTCTAATAACCTGACTGCATGCAACTACTGAAGTCAATATGTATGACAAGCATGAAATGCAAAGACATAACAAACTATTTGCCTTTACAGTAGGGTGAAATAAGAAATATAATTAGCAGTGGTTAAAATTTTGAACTTGAAATACAAATGCAGAGGCAAAGAAAATCTCTTCCCATTGAACAGCTTATTTTAATTTTGACTTCGTAATCAAAAAGTGCAAGAAACAGCCTTTATAGAGCTGTACCGTGTCCCAGATGTCTTCAACCAAAGGATATAAAGAAAAATGGTGCACAAAAATATGCTTGGTAAGTCCTATGTGTCATTTTGAGGTTAAAGAAGAGTAAGATTTGCAGCAATAAACTAAGTAACTCGTCTATCAACAATGCGGCTGAAAAATTGAAATTAAACAACGTTGAAAGAAAATCATTTCAAATGCCAAAAAATGTCCTGAAGTAGATAAGAGAAAATCAAAAAAAACAATTGAATCAAGTACCTCTCCTCCTTATATTCATAATAGGCATTAATACATCCACCAAACAGCAGTAGAGGCAACGGAGCGATGTAGTCTGACAGTATATGGGGACAAAAAATAAAATACAATCAGAAAAGAAAAGCACTTGATGAAAATAAACAAACTAACAATCCTGCTGTAACTCTTACCCAAAAATTTAAGCACACGATCATGAAGCTTTTCCTTCAAACGTGGAGTAGCACTGCACAACAGGACAAGTCAAATAATGCTCTGGCTAGGTAAAAGGTGAAGAACTCAAATCTCAATGAGGAGCTCTTCGTGAGGAGCCCCCTCAGTCCCACAACAAACCCCTGCCTCTCCCCCCCCCCCCCCCCTCTCCTAAAAATTCTTTCATTCTTTTATGACCTTCCATTATTAACATATCTAATCTGGTATCTTGTCCTCTCTTTTTAACACTTTTGTACCGACAGGAGAAAAGAGAAGAGAAAGCCACAAATATCAAAGGTTATAGAGCCACTTAGCAAATCGTAGAGAGAGAGAGGGTTACAACTTACAAATAGAGGAATATTGAGATGTTCGAAAATGCAATTAAGCCAGAATTTACTGATTACATACATCGTGTATTCTTTGGGATACATAAGTTTACCTACACACTGAGACATAAATAGGTTTATATATATGCAACACAAAGGCTGATGAGCCTTCATTCATTCAGCTTTTGTGATTGACTGGATTTGACATTGCTTGGGCTGGTAGAGTTGGATTCGTGCATTATGAGTCCTAAGCACCGGGGTACTTGTTTTGCCCCTGTAACAGGGTCCAGGGTTGGGTGTTTGAAAAGGTCTGGCTATTATTGCTTTGCAGAAACGCCACAAAGTTTGCGGGGTGGATCACTATTTCAAGAGACAAAACTGTTGCTTAAAATTCTAAGAGGAGCAGACCAGTCACAAATCATGACACATAGATTGCCGTGGAACAACTGGAGTCCTAATCCAAGTCAACATCAATGGCAAAATGGCAAGCCAAAAAACAGTAGACGAAAGCAAGAGCAAGGATCTGCACGTTTCTTTGGGAAAATTTAAAAGCTGGTGATGATTTTATGCAAGTCTGCATCACAAGTTTTGTCAGTGCCACCTTGTTCAATGTTATAATCTGGTTATGTATTTTTCATATTCATAATGTGCAGGTAGACAACAAGAATATGCAAAGCCCATGCTGACCTAGTGATGACAATAACACCAAAATACTAGTTATGTCGTGGTGACACAATATCTGAAAGCCCTAAAGGTTGATTGGATCATTAAGCAATCTTCCTTGATTTCCACAATGCCTACTTCACACGGCATTAACAATTCGCTCGAGAAAATCAACTTCTGAAGGAATTCATCAAAAAAAAAAAAAAATTGTAAGCTAAAGCAATTGATTTCCAGGATGATGCAATGATAGAAGAAGCAATAAGCCAACTTAGTTGACCCAGACTTGGCACAGATAACTCGATCCGTAGAAATGTCAAGTATGAAAACAAATTTAGAGTAGAAATGCCAAGTATGAAAACAAATTTACGCCGACTGGGTCAACAGGTGTGCACCAAGCGCATACTATGAATGAATCTAGTACAAATAAATTAAGTAGTTTTTTCTCAGCTTTCTACATGCGCTGATCTATACTAACAAATTCTATCTGTTACTAATTATCATTACCAAATATTGACGCCCACCTTTAACATTTATGAAGGTGTTTTTTTCTTTTAACATCTATGAAGGTTAATTTTATTACCTTCATGTTCATCCAAGACCGATATATACAATCCTTTAAACTTCCGAGCGCAAAGAATAACACTAAATCAGTACAATAAAAAAAAAAAGGGAAAACGAATATCTTGCATTCTTTATATAATAGAGTACCAACATGTTCTTAGCAAAATCAATATAACAGGAAATAAAACAAGGAAAGGGCATCCAGTGTAGTAGAGAATACTCAGAACAGAAACTGCGAGCAGGTGGCAGAGTTATTGTTATTCCTCTCTTAACGGATGAAGCCCCCAAACCAGCTGACACCGCCCTCGAGGCAAAGCATGCACCCGCATTGCGGCTGCCAAAAGAAAAGACAAACCCGAACTGCTCGATTACAGGAAGAAATTCTCAAAACTCATTTTCTCTCTAGATACCGCCGGGAGAGAGAGGGGGTGGGGGGGGGGGGGGGAGGACAAGAAGAAGGAAAGTAATACCCCAACTGCTGCATCGCCATGGCTCTGATTTCCTAACAGCGTCTCCAAAAATCCAAGATTTCGTCCTTGTCAAGAAAAAGTAAGAGCTGTTTAGTTATTGCATATATGCCTACAAAACCCAGGGAAACCAAAGGAAAAAAAAAAATATTAGGGCTTTCAATTTTTACCTCTAGGCTTAGATAAGGCTGTTGGCGAGTCGCTCTCAAACGGCTCGATTAAATGCTCGGCTCAAGTTCGATTTGATCGAGTTCGAGTAGGTCTATAAATATATCAAATCGAGTATGAATCTCTATTTGTGCTATTCGAGTGCTTGTCGAGTAGCTTGATTATATGCATATTATTTATATTATATTTTTATTTTTTTATGAAATGACTAACACGGGTTCATATTTTAGGTAATTTACCATAAGTGTTGTCTACTCAATAAAATTCATAAATAACAAAAATGTAATATTGTAAAAACTAAAAAAGAAATGAGAATTTTAAATAATTTACCATAAATTTTCGAGACCTTTTTCAAGTTTTATTTTGAACCCCAGAACTTACTAAGACTCAAAACTAGTCTTAAGCCATAATGAGTCAAGTTCGAGTTTGGAAATGCATATTGTTGAGTCGAATCAAGTTATATAATTTTCTGCTTGCTTGAGTCGAGCTCAACCGTGATAAAGTTGTGTAGTATTGAATTTGAATTCGAACATAGTACTACTTAAGCTCGACTTGAATTATTAACACCCTAATAGAGAATAGAGAAGATGGACTTGTTATGAAAATTTTTAAATTACTACCTAATGTAAATTATTCTTCTATTCTAACTAATAAACAAAGAGAATTTCCACGTACTTGTCACGTGTTTTTGGTTGGCTATATCTTAGGGCTGTAAACGAGTTGAGTCGAGTCAAGTTTTGGCCTAATCGAGCCGAGTCTCGACATAATTTCATTGAACTCGAACTCGATCTCGACGAGCTAACAATTTCAAGCTCGAGCTCGAAAAAAATAAAAAAATATTATATTATTTTTTAAAAAATAAATAAAATAATATTTTTTTCTTAATAAATAATAAAATATTAAGGATATATATGTAATTTTACTATTAAAATTTTAAAAATATAAAATATATATACTTAAAATAAAAAAATAAAATATATATATACTTAAAATAAAATATATATATATATATATATATATATACTCGATCTCGCGAGCTAACGAGTTTAATATTTTGAGCTCAATTTCAACTGCAGTCGAGTTTAACTCGAGTGGCTCGGTTCGTTTGCAACCCTACTATATTTATATATTGCCCATGATGATGAGCAGGATGTGAGTGTCCAATTTCTTCCCCCACAAATATTTTTTTATTATATTTTTCCTCTTGTAATCGAGGAATAGAGCCTTAGGGTCATAGTGCATGTGAGCTTTGTGGAATGTCCCGTCAAGGAATAGCATTTTGTCTTATCTGTAATTTTTTTTTTTTTTGTCAAAACTGTAAATTGCTAGTGCAAAAAAAGACTTTTGGCTCTTGGCTTTATTGTCTTGAGTCATTATTAAAAAGACTTTTGTCTATATTTTTGCCTTAAGTCATTATATATGAGGGGTTAAATCCATGATTAGAATTCCAACTTACTATCATAATCTATTAGTCCCGTGATTAGAACTTTATTTAGGGAGGGATTAAATTCACACCCCTCCATATTAAATCCACATCTTATACACTTATTAAACATTTATATCCTTAGTTTTTAAGTTTATTTGATGCTTCTTGCAGTTTTAAGAAGCATATATTTATACGATAAAAAAGAGAAAAAATAAATGGTACATTATAAAAAAAATATTTTCAGATATTTTATAAGAGCTGAAGAATATTTATTAATTTAAAATTTAATTTGGCAATCCAAAATTTGTAATTACTAATAAGCATGTAAATAGAAATGTTCACATATTTCAATTCCATAAGATCAAAATCAAGCAAGTTCTAAGGTGAAATATGCAATCATATTGACTTCATACCAATATTTATCATTTGGTTACATGTAAGTTTTAAAGAAAGTTTTACCAAAAAAAAAAAAAAAAGTAGGTCAGAAGAGGGAAGAGAAAAAAAATTAAAACAACTTAAGAAAAACATAAATTTTGGAATGAGAGAAACGAGAAAAGAAATTTCTAGGTAAGACTTAAATAAAGATTCGTGTGTGAAATTTTTTCCTATAGAAAAGATGTTACTATTCCCTCTCATCATCATGTAAAAAGATAATTAAATACTCATCATCATGTAAAAAGATAATTAAATACTACAGAGTGATGATTTAGTGTATAAAAGTTAAGGACCTAATTGTCTAATAAGTGTATAGGGTGTGAATTTAGTATGCAGGGATGTGGATTTAGCCCCTCCCACTTATTATGCGTACCCTATTAGGCTGTATACATATTTTTTTGCTGTTGATATCAAATTACCGGATACAAATACATAATTTGTTACCCCCTTTGGTGATTCTATATTTAATATTCTTCTTATTAACCAAATTCTTCATTGCTTTTGTAATAGTTAAAAGCCTGGATAGATATTTTCTCCTTTGTCATTAAATAAATTACCAGCTATAAATAAATAATTCATGTCTTCGGTTCAGACTACGAAAAAGCATTTCAGATTATAGTCTAATTTGTGCTTGACAGATTTTTCCTTCATAAAGTGGAATACTTTTGTCCATTTACTGTGTATATAACCTTTCTGGATGATTAACAACTATTTAATCTGTCGTTTATGATCTCATGCTACCGGTCTTGCTTCATAGTCTATTCATGCATGCATTCTATGGTACAATATCATTACTCAGGAATTTTACTATTGAAGGTCCTCTTTAATGCACTTTTAAGTGTTTGTTACCTTTTTGTTCCAACTTAATGTACAGAGAAATAGATTGATCGTGTTTCTTTTTTGTTTTTTGTTTTTTTGGGGGTTAAGAAAGAGCGTATATTAAATTAAACTAAGTTATAGGTACAGAAGGGGGAAGCAAGTTCCCCTAGTGTCTTCTAGTACTGGTCTACTAATCTGACAAGGAACATTTTCATGGTAAATAGAAGTCCTACATTGCTGAACACCCAGCTTTGCCAGTTGATCTGCGCGATGGTTTGTTTCTTTGTAAACGTGTTTAAGAGTGACTTTCGATAGTGCAGAGATCAGGAACCTGCAGTCAAAAATAATGGAAGCACACTCATGAGAGGAGATATCAGCAGATTGTATTAGTTGTCATGGAGTAATAGCATCAGCTTCAAGTTCAACATATTGCAAATTAAGAGATGGAGCTAGGGATAAGCCATCCCTTATTCCCCAGAGTTCAGCTAGAACATTTGTAGCATGTCCTAGAAATCATGCGCTGTCAGAGTCAGGGCTCATCTTCTGTAATGCTCGTGTCTCTGCCGTCTCAATCTATACAAGGTATAACTAATACTACCTTTTCTTTCTTTGCTGTTCAGTTATGCCTACTCAAGCTAACAGAGGGACACATAAGAAGTGTGCCTTCGTGATAACAGATTCCTGTCCTTGATTCATGTGTTCTTATTCCTACTTCCTACATCTAACATTGCATACAGCCTAACCTCTTTGCTCTCTTTTCTATGATCATATACTTGTATTTGTATTCCATCAGGGCTCTCTAAAAGCATCAATCATTTCAAAGACTTAATACTTTGTAATTTTTAGCTCTTCAAAAACAAAACAAAAAAGCTTATTGTTCTTGGTTTTATCCTTTTTAACACATTAATTGATGCTCACATGATCCTTATTCATGTTTTCGGATAGAATTACTCTTTATATATATACCAATATGCTGCCTAGTAAGGTATATTTTTAGACCTCCATTTTTATGACAGAACATGCTCTCAGCAACTTATGATTTTGTGGCAAATGATTTTTCTTTGTACATTTAATATAACTATATAGAAACCATTTTTTGTACATTGCAATTCATGTCCTCATTTTCTACTATTTGTAAAATTTTGCTTTTGGCCTGAATATATCCTTCCATGATCAGTCTTTGACTTTGTTTATTTTATTCTATTTCCCCTTAACACTCAAAACAACACAGATTTACACTTTTGTTTTTTTAAAGAAATATGTCTGACTGGTTATCATATAGCTAAATCAATCCCTTCATGACTTTCCTGGAACCTCAAAAACAAAAATCCTTTTAATCCTAAGTACTTGTACCCCGCTTCACTTTAATACGTATACAGAAGATGTTTCTTATTTTATAACTTTCTCGTATCGGCTCCATCGTCCGTACAACATATGTTAGTAAATACAAAATGAAAAAAAAAAAAAAAATAGAGGTAAGAGCACGGCGTGCGTTTAATCTTCTTACTATCCTCGGCTCCATTCCGATGTAGTAATCTCTGCCTGCATCCACAACGGAAAGTTTACCTTGTGGCTTCCATGTTTCCCTTACCTTCTGATCAAAATACATGAACTCTAGGTTCCGTCTACGGACCTTTACCACTAAGGAGGTGCTCCAGGATTTCCTCATCCTGAGTTTATCCCTTGTATGAATCATAAAGGCCAATTCATCTGGGGATTCATCCTCTGAATCGGAGCATTCATCAGCCAAGTTGTTAAAGAAGGTTTCTTGGATGACCGCATTTTGGTCTTCAATGGAGTGGAGTGTGCAAGTATATCTTTGAAGGAAGCTGGAGTAATGGAATTGGCTTGATGGGTTGTGATGACAGTTCTGGTCGATTGTGGAAGGATGGAGATGACTACATTGAGTGGAGGGTAGGAGGTGAGGTGTAGGTGGATGAGGCGGTGGGTTGGGTGGGGAGGGCGGTGGATCAGGCGGTGAGTCATTCATTTCTTTCTTCAAGCTGCAGGCTGTTCATCCGGGTTGAAAGAAGGGAATAATAGAATGGCATATAACTTTCAGTTGAACACAAGCACAGTGCTCGAAGTTCCCGGCCACCTTCAATGCTACCTCTTGCGTATGTTCTTCGCAAATCATAGTTCATGCGTATGTTCTTCGAAACATCCAAGTATATTCTACCGTCAAATAAAAAAAATGCACATTTAAATTCCCAAAAAAAGAAAGCGCATCTCCAGAGGCTGCTAAACTTTCGAATGTAAGGAGCCAATCCTCTAATATTTTTCCAAATTAAGAAAAGGTTTTTCTGTTTTCTTATAATCTCCAGGCACATACTACTACTTGCCACAGACTCGGTTTTGTGCTAAAAACATTCTCATGCAAGGTGGACTTTTCGTTTCTCTATTCGAAGCCAATTAATGCTGGGACGTTTCAGCTTCACCATGCAGACTCACAGGCTTTAATTACCAAGGAACACTTGCCACATAATTTCATCATATACTGTGTTCAGCAAAGCATGGAAGCCTGCAGGTGAAATGAAATCCTTTGCAAGCTTCATTAAGGATTTAGAATTCTCACAATAGAAGCTGAATAGCCAAAAAGAAAATCTTGATATATAGCAAACATAATAAATTTCACTGCTTATTTAACCATAAAAATGAGAGTGAAGATTTGCAATGATTGATCAAAACGTAATGGGACTTATGATGCATCACAAAGTCCCACAGCAAATCATCTGCCACTACATTTAAGCCTCTGTCGACATCTTTGCCCGAAAGCTTTCTGTAAACTGCAGAAAATTAATGTCTCCAGCTTGTAAGCAGTATTGTTTCTTTCCTTGGGGTCCAAGGAGACCTGTACGCACGTCACGTGCATAAAACAAGAAATCAGAATGAACCCTCAAAGTTTAACTGTTGAACAAGTATCCCATGTATGTATCAAGATTCCAAATAGCATTCATGTTTCTCCCCACCAAGTGGGAAATAGCAAAGCATAAACGACAGGCCAGAAATTAATGGTCAAGGACTTCAAATTACAATTTGACATCAGATTTCGAGCAATGTACTGGTTAAAATTAACAGTGCGTCTATTCCTAAATCAAAGATAATACTTTTGTACATAAATGAATTTTGCAGTACTAGTAGCCCGTGCTTGTGAAAGATTCAATTTTCAGGCCCAAGTTTGGTCCGCTGTTCTATGCCTTTTCCTTATTTGTTTTTTTTTATTGGATAAATTGGCTAGTGGTAGCAAAACCTCTAGTTACCATGCACAAAGCTAATCTCGGGTCTCAAAAATTTGGGATTGGATCAAAAGGGTATTATACCTGACAAAATATCGATATAGTTGGGATTTACTTTAGAATCCAATGGATCTATGAATAATAAAATGATAATTGTCATTCAATTATTTTCAGCATTTTAATAACACCCTGAAATCTTTCACTCGTTGCTCCGCGGCTTCTCCCCTTCACCACCTGAAAAACAGGACTACATCAAACCAAGGACAGCAACATATTGAAAACACACCAAATTTTCTGTAAAAAAAATATATATATATATATATATATATATGCCCCAAAATACCAAAAACACCCCTTGTGCCCTTTTCTATCACCACATTCCCTCACCATATATCACCTCTTCCGTCTCTCCCTTTTGCTGTCACTACTGCCGGCTACCACCACCTCCCTCTTTCCCCCTCCATCCCCGTCTTTCCCTGCCACCTCCTCCCCTTCCCCTGCCTCCACCTTTTCCCTGAAGTTTTGTAATGAATCTAATTAAATATTTTTATGCCCTTCAACTGGTTCCTTAGTGAATACTATCATCAATCAATCCACACGCTATGGAATAAACCAGCAAAGCAGTAAAAGGTTAACAAGCCGTAGGACCACTCTAAGTCCCCAAGGCTCATTGAGTTTCAAGAATCAAATGTAAAACAACAGAAAAATTGATGCTTGGTTATTTACATGTCCGCTCTTAATTTGATCTTCTTTTTTTTTGTTTCCTTTGTAGATTTTCTGGACTTTGCAGTGACTCAATAAGAGCGATGGCGATGCATCTTCGGTTAGATCGAATGGCATTTTGTTCGATTCTCTTTCGATTTCGTTTATAATTTAATTTATTTCTAATGCAACAAACACATATGTATACATATCTTATAGCCTAAATTTTTTCTTCTTATGTATTCGTTTCAGGCGGAATTTAGGCAAATATTTTACCACCGTTGGCCCTTTCTCAGCGGGTTTTGGGGGGTCTTCAACCGCGAGGAGCGGTGCAAGTGCAAGAGCAATGGCTTTACTGCCTGCCGGCCGCCAGTTCTCATCCTGGTAGTTCTTTTACAAATTGATTCAGATATCATGACTTTTTTTTCTCTTTCCTTAATGCATGTTATGTTCACTTTTGTAAGTTTAGCAGATAATGGTTGTGTTAGAGCTAACTATCTGCTTTATTGGTATTTTGTATCTTTTGAGCAAATCGAACTTTTCTGGAATATGAGATCCTTTGTCTTCTTCTCCTCAATTTGGAAAATTTATTAGTCATTTGAAAGAGTTATGTGATCATCGAATATGGTGGCTCCCCGTACGTATATACTTCTATGGCCGGTAATTTCCTTTTGACAGAGTTCATAAGTATCAACACATAGCTAGTGTTTTGAGAGCTTGGATTGCTGAACAAGTGTCTGTTCTAAGATAGATTGAATCTCTATTCTCTTCTATCAACTGTTAAAAGATGACTAAATCCAGTAGTGCGTTTCATCCTGCAATTGGCTTTTCGTTCTAGTATCAGGCCATACAGTAGTAGCTTGGTCCGCAAAGCGTTTGTTGGGCATTCAAGGGCAAAGCTTACTTTTCTAAAGTGAAACCTCTTAGTTTAGTTGAACAGATTGTTAAAATGTGAGAACTGATTTGAGAACAAGAGAATTGAAATACAGGATTTCCCGCAATTTCTTCTACTAATTCCTGAGGATTTATGTTCTTATGCAGGTCTGCTACACATCTTAAAAGAGAATTTCACGAGCTTATGGCTGAATTCAAGGAATTATCATTCAGTAAGCTCTTTTTGTCAAATTCTCTTTTTTCCAAATGTGAATTTTTTGGGTGAAAAAGGAAAAAAAAAAAAATTTGGACTTTCAAATGTGATTTTGTTTTGTTTATTCAAAAAATTCCAATTTTTTGTCCTGCCAGATGACTGTTTACAGCTGACTATTGGGACATATGTTCTTGCTTGTGTGGTTCAAAGGTGCAATCAAGAGCTCATCTCGTCTATACATTGTTGATCATTTTATTGAATCCTGATTTCATTATTTTGTTTAACTTTCTTTCCTAATTGCAGTACTTGGTGTGAAATCAAACAGTTTACGAAGTCAGTTTGGTCGAGGTTCTCTCTTTCTCCTGCTTTGTTTGAGTATAATATTAATTGGAAAATTTCTTGAGTGTCTCCATATTCATATTGAACATGCCTTTGTTATCGAGAAGATATTTCACTCGTGGGCCTTCACCCTATTAAGTGTGATTTTGTCATTTAATCACACTTAATTCACTTACATGTTGAAGCAATTTCCTTTTGAGTTAGGTTAGTATTAATTTTTTTTTTGTTTTCTTTGTTCCATGTTTTGGCACGGAGTAATATAATCTGGTGGATCTGATGTTATAAGCTCTTAGCTGTCGAATTCTTAGTTGTCTACTTTTTCTACTGGGAGAAGCCTTGGAGTCCTGATACTGAAATGTTGACTTTCTGGTTAGTCAACACCCCCACCACCCCCCCCCCCCCGCCCTCCCCAACCCCAAGAATGAGAAGTGATTGGAACAGAGAAGAATTTGAGGAAAAATCCCTCCATGAGTGGTGTATTGTTTCTGGCAAAGGAATCTAACTAAATTAATTCGATAAAGTGGTGAAAAATTGCTGATACAGTTTCCCAATCTTATGTTGCACCTTTTCTGTGCGGATGTCAAATCATATCGAATGGGTTTGGATTGAGTTGAATTCAAACATATTCAGAACAATTGTCTTCTTCATGTCTTCATTCTTTGTTATAGCTCGGTTACTAAGAAAAGGAAGCTCTTGTCGTCTTGTGCCAAACTTTTCACTTAGATTTTGGAATTTTCTTATTGCTCCTATTTAAGTTAGTTAACTCGTTAATTGTTTTATTAAAAGTATCTTCAACTCTTGCTAGGATCTATAACTTGAAAAACTGCTCAACATTCATTCAATTTTCGTGTGCTTTTCTTGACTTGACAGGACTGGCATTGCAAACTTGAAGTTCAGCAGCAAGAGGTTTGTTCTGTTCATTTGTCTGGTTACATATTGAAGCTTCTTATAGTTTGTGCGAGGTAAATTGGTCTGACGGCATTTGACTGGTAATAGTGCTACTTAGATCCAAGACTATTTAACTCTTTTTCTGTTCCAAGTTACATCTGCACTGCCTGTGAAATCTAAGTTTAGTTTGCTGTATTTGGGTGGTAAAATGATCATCTTCTTCCATACTTGTGCTTCTGCAGTCTGCTGTTGTAGTTTAATACCTAGATGCTTGCTAAGCACATATGTTGTTGAAATCAAATCTGTTTTTTCCTACCTCAGGGATGGCGGTGGCACTGATGGAGGCAGTAGCAGGGATGATGGTGTTTGAACTCATTAACATAATCTGTTTTTTTTTTTTTTCCTTTTTGGGGACAAAATGTCTACCTTCTGTGGGATGTTAGTGATGCAGGATGATGTGACGATGTCTGTTCTTAAATTTAGTGCTAAAATACCTGTGGAGTTTGAGACTAATTACCTTATTGTTTGGTATATAAAATATATATAATGTACGGGTATGCATCCCTTGGGCAGTTGGTAGATTATGTTACGTTGGATGAATGATAACTATATAAAATTTGAATTCGAAATTCAATTTTTGCACATATGTTAACGGTAATAGTGTATACACTGTTAATGTACATAAGATTTTCTCTATAAACAAAGGATTAATCTTTCTCACATATACTGTTAACATTGGACAAATGACAACTATGCAAAATTTGAATTTAAAATTCAATTTTTGCACACATGTTATAAATCAATCGGTGATTTCAATAATAAAAATAACAACTAGATTTTGGTATTAAATGTGATCTTTTTCATCTGAAATACTAGATGTTATTTGAACGGGTACAATTGAACTATTTTGCGGATTATAGTTAGAACTTAGAATTTTAATCTTCGATTTGTTTTTTGTGTGGGTAGTAATCACACGTATTGCTTTCCCATTGTCGAAAACAACATTTGAAATTACCATCATCCTTTAAATAATTAAGGCCATGTTAGGTATTACATCTTTTTTTCATGTCTTTAATATAGATAAAACTTTAGTTAAAGAAACTTATTCAAACACCCTAAAAATTTTACTACCCCAAAATACCGAAAGCACATGCCTTGTGTCCTTTCCTTAGCATATCACCTCCTCCGCCATTGCCGTCTCCCCCACTGCTGTTACTGCTGCCTGCTGGGCTACCACCACCTCCCCTTTCCTCTTCCATCCCCTTCTCCTCCATTCGTCCTCTCCTCCCTCCCCTTCTTTCCCTGCCACCTCCTCCTCCCTTCCCGCGCCACCTCTTTTTCCCCTCATTTCTTTAATGAACCTAATTCAATACTTTTTTTATGCGTGAACGGCATCTCGAGAACTACTGAGCAAGTCAATCAGTTACAGGCCAAACGAGTGGTTCCTCAGTGAATACCATCATTCAACGCCTCTGTCCAAGAAACTTCAAATTGCACGAACAATCAAATTTCAATCCATCCACACGCTATGGGGTAAACCAGTAAAGCAGTAAAAAGTTAAAAAGCCATAGGACCACTTTTGAGTCCCCAAAGCTCATTTGAGTTTCAAGAATCAAATGTAAAACAACAGAAAAATCAAAGCTTTAGAAACAACAAACAAAAAAAAAAAAAGAAAAAAAAAGAGGGAGAGGTAGGAGGGGAGGGGGAATGGAGGAGAAGGGGGTGGCCGGGGGGAAGAGGTGATGGCGAAAGTGATGGGGAGAGTGGTGGCGGGCGGCGGCTTTAGAGCCGGGGTCGGTGATGTGTGGAGAGTGACGAAATATTACAACGATTATTCAAATGCTTCCTAAAATTTCACAGATGCTGAAAGTAAAAAAAGGTGAGGAGATGTTCTACGGAAGAAGAGTATAACTGGAGATTGTTTGCTTTGATTTTGGCATCCACGTTGCGTCGTATTAGAGGAGTATAACAATAAATGCACCCTGTCGGTTTTGGAGTAATTGTAGTTTTGGCTCAAATTATATGGTTTTTGGAAGTATCTGCCTCTCCCGCCTGCGAGTCCTTTTACTAGAGTTGGACATTGGCAGCATAAAGTGCACATTGAGCAATTTTCCACTCAAAATGTTGCTCCTCTACACCGCTTTCATCATCCTATTTTTCTTTTTTTATATGTTTCAAATTATAGTCTATCTTTCAATTGAAAAATAAACCTAATTTTTAATTTTTCTAAAACACTCCTATTTAATATACTCCGTTGTCAGTAAATATTGCCTACCTTATCTAATATAATCAACTTTTTCACCAATAATTATTTTGGTATATGTCTTGAATGACACAATATACCATTATTATTACTGCTTAATTAACGTATAAGTATAGTGATTAGTGATCCTTCTAATATTAATAGGCTAAATTTACTTGTCTAACAAAGTTAACTATTTTTTTTTACTTTTCTAAAATTGTGCGAGAAAAAAAAAATCAAGACCATCAAAGTGAGAAGGAGGAAATATAATCAAACCTCTCGGTAGATTAGATAAATCCATCACTCTCTCTTTCCCCAGCATAAAATCAATTGTAACAATGTTGCATCAAAAAACAAAAGCCAAAGTAGGTTATTTTTACATGTTAATTTACTCGAATAATTCTAGTGTGGGCATCTGCACAAGCTACTTGACGCTGTACGTTTTCTCAAATGGTTTCTAGGAACCGCAGAGGCCCCATAGCTCACCAGCGTTGGCTGTCTGAAGTGCTGATAAATCCAAAGACAAGAACCAAGAAAAGATAACGCTGCACTTTGGCCATCTAAAGTCTCGACAATAAGGGCAGAATGCCCTTTTCTCTGCTCTTTTTTTCGGTTAGAATTAAGCACTCTTTTCTCCTGCTCTTTCTTTCACACCACACCATAAAGTATTGTAATGCTGATAATTACTGTTTCATCCACCATCACTAACTCACTAAGCATCCTAAGGGCTGAGAACCAATATGATGATGTGCAAAGCTTATACAGGGGCCCTTTAGCCACTTGCTGCAGATTTAACTGGCCTAGAAACTAGCAAAATTAGATGCTACGTACTACCAAGGGGGTCAAGTGCCAAAAGTATTGCATAATTCGGCTTCAACATGAACTGTGCTTCAATCTTGGATCATATGCAAGGACAAGCTTCCAATAAGCCGTATCAATTGTGTGTCTGCGTTTGTGTGTTTATGTTTCTGTATATGTGTGTGTGTGGAGTGGGGCAGCTACAAGTGCATCATTTTCAAGGAAGCATTATCCTTGTTTTTATGTACAAACGTATAAGAAAGGTTCTCGACTGTAAAGCACCATGAAGTTAAACCAAAAGTTACCCCTTCAAGTCATGTTAAACCTGCATAATTTTGGTGATTAAAAAAAATAATCCTTACAATATATAAGCCATGATTCGAAGTCCTATTGGTATAGAAGTGATATCAGGAGGTCAAGTGCCATCCTTCTGGCAGACTCCCTCTTTGATCTGGCGCCTATCCATGATCCTGAAAAAACAAATATACCGTTATTCCATTACTTGATAGATAAAGTTTGAACATTTCGCAAACAACGAGCCACAGGGAGATATGTACATAACCAAAAACAGGTTCCTTACACCTCATTGCAGTATTGAACTTCCATAAATAGGTTTGCCTTGCTAAATAAACATCTTACAGGACTCTATTCCGATCAAAAAATGAACCTTGCTCGTAAATTTTTCACAAGGACCTCTTCCCTATAGCAAAAGTTCCTCAAGAAAAAGAAGATAGTCCATGAACTCAAGATAGAACATAAACAATGTAATGACACCTCATACAAGCAATAGAATGAGAAGCATAGCAAGGTATTACAGTAAATCTGATCATTGAAACCCAAATGCAACCTAATAATTCATGCCTAATAAAGAAAAATATCCTGTCTAAAGAACAAGTATTCAAACAATTTGCCAAGAGAAAAAAGTTGCAAGTGAATTTCTAGTTTCCATATCAAAGCTTAAACTAAGGCTCCCATTCATTCATCAATATCCTATCTGCGTTGACCTTGTATCCGTTCTGGCTAAGGTGCCTTTTACATGCATGTGCATATTTATGGTGGCAACCCCAGGATTTCAGCTAGACATCCACTAATCTGCTGTTACCAATATTGAAGGGCAGTTGTTATAGGGAAAAGGGAAGAGAGGGACTGACAGAGTCTATCCTTTGGAAAGGATAACTGAAAAAAGATCTCAAGATGGCACAACCAAAACACATATGCAAAGTTGGAATATACCAGGAATAAGTTGACCTCCAATTTAATATGCTCCAAATAAGTTGTCCCTTTGGACAAGTGGGGAAGAGTTACGTCCATGATTCTAAATTGCGTATCTACATTCCAGAACTACCACAATGATAAATCAAAAGAAATCAACATCTCGATTGCTTAAGCAAAAAATGCATGGCAAGATAGCAAACATGCTCTACGTCATAGACAAAATAAGAGTACAATTGGAAACAGTAATTTGAAGTTCCAACTATATGCATATATAGATTCCCAAGGATATGATTCTTCGATTCAAAGAGGACTAGAAAATGTTTATGCAGCTTGAAAATGGAAAATTACACTTGTTCATCTTAGGAGTTATATGCAAGTTGAAGAGGAAATACAAATCAGCACAAAGCAAATAACAGATATTCAAAGATGCTGACGGAAAAATAAAGAGATCAAATGAATTTTAAAGATGAAAGACACATACTCATCCTCCATAAAGATGTAGAAGAGGAACGCTGATCCAAAAAAGGCAATTATGCAACTCAGTCTTGTCTCATCTAGCATACAAGGCAAGAAAAGAAGTGAAGTACTACTAGTTAGTCACTGTAAAAACAGGCAATGAAAGAAACTTAAAACATATTACCACTTCAGCTGTAAGGAATTTTACCAATGGACTTCACCAGACTGCGAATACGCCATTTTTCCCGAGGTGGTGGAGGAGGAGGCAGCCTACAGAAAAAAAGGCATGAAAGCGGGTTACCACTACACACATACACAAGGCCAACAAAATGGCCGCCTGGGGCTGTAGTATGTTCCAAGGGTTGGGTGACAAGTCAAAATAGCAGATGCAATAGTTGATCATCCCACTCTTCAGTAGAAAAAACGAAAAGAAATAACAATAATTCAACAAACTAAACGAAGGGGCTTGGCAGAATTGTACTGGGTGCAAAAATTGCGGGCTGTGGCCGGAGCCAGTGCTGTTCTTCCTCTCACAGACGAAACTCCCAAATCAGAAGACAGATGCCCGAAAGTAAAGAGTCTGCCAATATTACGCCTGCAAAATTAAAAAAGAAAATAATCAGGAAAAAAAAAAAAAAAGAAACAGCAGACACATACTACTGCGTACTAGTACAAAGCTTTCATGATTGCCTATAGAAAACGAATCAAAAAGAACAAACCGAGGGCGAACTAGAGTTTAAATACACTTTCAGAACAAAGAAACGGTAAATAGCCTACCCCAGCAGCTGCAGCTTTGCCATTGAACCCTAATTTCCTTACCAGGTCTAAAAACCCAAGGCTTCCTATATGTGCCTGAAAATTTTCATGAAACAAAGAGCGATTAGGGTGAGGCAAACAAGAGAAAATAGAAACGAGTTCTTTCATAGATAAGCATAGCATACTGGTGGTAGAAGTTGGTTCAGGGAGGACCGGGAGATTGCACAAATCAGTTGATGCGTCCAGGTGTATTCACTCAATAAAATGGGACAGAAAATAGACTGACGAGTTGAAGGACTAAAAACCTGCTAGCAATTATTTTGAGGTTTTTTTTTTTTTTTAAAAAAGGAGGTTATTTTTATTTTCTTATTTTACCCCCCTTCTCTCATATCACTGGCCAATTGTTTTCCTCTGATGCTAAAATACTTGTCTAAATATTTTTAATATTTTTTAACTTAATTTTTTAGTTGGTTTAATTATTAAATTCATTCTTAATAATTCATTATAAACTCTTTGTTATTACAAAATATGTGTAGCTTGTATCGTAAAGTGTATTAATCTAGTAATTTAGCAATTTAAGTACCTACAAACCAATTACAGTTCACAATTACACAACAATTTGTAGCAAAAATAACATATTATATATCACATCAGAAAGCAAAGTTATGCAATTTGTTATTGATACTATTAATAATTGATTAATCAATATCTCTATTTTATTCATATATATTTGAATAGTTCAATTTCTTAAATGGCATTGACTTCACAATTTGGTAAAAAAAAAAATCTTCTATACTATAGAATTCTTTTATAAAATATTGACACACAAAATTAAGAAATAAACAAATTTTGAACAATCCAGTATACTGATTTAAACAATATTGAAAATTATATTCTAGGTATATAAACAATAAAAGCATGGGAGATAAAAAATAAAAGGAAGAAACTAAAAAGAAAATAATAGGGGAAAAGGAAAAACAACAATGTTTAATATAGAAAGGGTAGATTTATCCAACTATATCGTGAAAGGAGAAAAGTTCCTATAAAAATACTTTTAGGGTAATCTACAACTAGGCATATAGTTTATTGGGGTTTTTTTTTTGTAAATTTAATCCTTATTTTGAAGGTTTATCAAGCCCAGCATAAAATTAATTAGGAAAAGTATAGAAATATAATTGAAAGTAATAATTATTAATGTATATATTAATTTAGATATAATAATTTAAGTATAATTTAGATATATTAATTAGTGCCAATGACACTAATAGGTATAAAACTTTATTTTATCAAAAACAATTTAGGAAAGAAATGAATTCTGGTAGTTTCGGAGAAGTTGCAATTGCAAAAAGTTACAACATATATCAAAATCTCAAATTATTTCTCTTTATTGCCTTATATTTTATTAAATTGTGAGGAAATATTTTTATTTTCATCACAAACGATTAAAAGAAAAGAATTTTGTTAGTATTTGATAACTTTTTTTAAAATGCCTCTTACCCCTCCCCATACCATTTCCTCCCCTCCCCATACCGTTACTAAAATGCTTGATGCAACAGCTCTCATTCTAGAAAAGTTCTCGATTTCTTTCCTCAAATTAGTTTGTTTAACCGATTATTATCGATTTGTTTGAATTTAGATTATCAAAAAGTTAGAGACACCGTGACACCTGTGCAAAATAGGAACAAAGGGACTAGAGACTAATTTGAAACAGAAGATTTGAAGCGTCTTCTCCCACTATCTCGCATTTCCCAGCCCATCCCGCAACTTTTATCACCTTCTTTCTCCATTCTCATTTCTCCTTGATTTGGGATCAACTCAACGTTGAATCAATCTAAGTTCCATGTTTCAATACGACTTTAGCTTGTTTAAAACGTGGAACGAATTAGATTCGACTAAAGTTGTTAAAATAACCCATTACTCGAAGGCAAAGGTAATTCACCTGTGATTTGTACTAAAACAGCCAATTTTATTTTTAAACTTTTTTACAAGTGCCTATTTAGCCCCTAATTTTTATTGTTAATTAATTTGATACACCAACTTATTGCTCTCTTGTTTTTGGGGTTTCTTTTCGCGGAGAGAAATTCAAAGCCATGGCAACGCAGCTCGGGTATGCTCTCTCTTTCGTATCTTTTCTCCTCTGATTCACAATCCACTCACTTTTTATTTTTGTTTTTTGCCCTCAGGCGCAATTTTAGTAAATGTCTGACCGCTAAGCATTTCTCTGCAATGGGAGGAACGGCCATGGCTCCACCGCCCGCCCACCGCTTTTTTTCCTCCGAGTATCTTTCTGCTAAAACCCATGCTATACCATACTAATTTCTTTTGCCAATTTTCTGTGTCCATGCATTTAATTAGCCCGGTTTCCGTTAATTTATGTGTTTTATGATTCTGAGAAAATAATTTGTATTTTTTCTGGATCAGACTACTATTACTGGAGGATTAAAATCTTGGGCCACCTCCACCTGATATTGTAGCAAATATAACTGTAAACCTTTGCTGATTAGTGGCAACCTGTTCCTTTAATGTCCCCTCCTTCTAAGTTTTATGAGTCATTCTGGTAACAGATTAAGTTCCTATGGATAATAGGTGTCTTTCCCATTTTCTTGCTTTCTTGATTCTAATTGTGGCTTGTTTCTCATCCTCATGAGTGTTTGGAGAAAGAGCAAGAGCAGGCATGCATTATTTTATACTTGTAAATTACTTAGCGAAAAGGGTCTAACATTGCGAAGAAGATGTCTGCTTTTCCTTTTTTTTTTGTTTTTCAACCCTCGCAGTTTCTCCTCTCTTTTTTTTTTTTTTTTCTGTATGTTGGTTTCTCTTTTTCCCGACAGTCTGCTGCTTGGGCTTTGGCCTCTGATTTCAAGCATGTTACCTATTAGCTGGGGCATGACCTGGATTTGTGTTTGGTGCAGAGCGGCTACAAATTCAAAGAAAGGGCGTGTTCGAGCTCTAGTTGATTTCATGGGTAAATTTTTGTTGTGATCACTAATATAGTTCTTGTGCCAGATGGTTTCCTATTGCTAATAGCAATTTGACTTTTATTTGCTGCCATTTTAGAGCTTCCCTATAAGTTAGGCTTATCGGCATTTTCCGGAGCAGTTTGTGGTTCTCTGGCCGCATTCATCCATCTAGATGGGTATGTTTAGTATGTTATTCAAAGTTCGAATCTAAGTTGCTTCTGCTTTTTTGCACCTCTTGTCCATGAGACAGGCTTCAAAGTCAGTGTCTTGGGGTTTCTAATGTTTTCAACATTTTCGATTGCATAGAAGAATCAATACGTTTTGAGACTCTCTCTCTCTCTCTCTCGCTCTCTCTCTGATTTTGACATTCTTAATATGTTTAGGCTGATATATGACCCTTAGGGCATGGAGAAAATCCTGATGCATATTTGTACTCCTACTGATTTGGACTATCCAAAAATATTTTTGCCTTTGGATTTCCTGTTTATGGTATGGTATGTAACAGTTCTAAGGATGAAAGCATTGTGAACTAGTGATTTTCAAACTCCCTACTGTGCAAGCTGTTACTGTTACCTTATTCCTGTCGAAATAAAATTGAGTTAGATGTCCCAACTCAACATAGACGTTTCTTGAATACGTGGTTTCTTTATTACTTTGAAGTGCCCAAATTGGTTTGTTTCATCCTTATCGTTGATGTTGAGCCAGCATCAAGTCATAGTAGCATCAGTACCCTTTAGCTTAAGCATACTGGAATGATTTTGAACCCAATTTTCTGCAATTAAAATCTACTGTGGTTTAAGCATCTTGGTTAATGCTTTGATCAAGGATAAAAGTACATGTTTAACATGATTAGGATGTTCTATATGAGATAGTATGTTTTTTCCTGAACACCAGCCCTCTTTTATTTTTAAATTATCTTTTTGTATTTTTGGGACTTCCCTTGGTCAGTCCTATTGTTATGTGGCTTGAAGATAAAAAGATTTATTCAGTAACTGATGCCGACATGAAGCCAGAATAGATTGATTTCCTACTTTTGGTGCTTTATGTTTAACTAGTTGGATACCGCAATGTTGTTCTTGAGTTCATCCACTGCCTTCTTGTCTTGAAAATGTTTTGGCAATGCAGCATTGTTGCGAAAAAGTTGCGAATGTACTGAACTTTTTTTTTTGTAGGGACGAAGTTATTTAGGGAGGATGCATGATGTCCGAGATAGCAGCGGAACTGATGGTAGCAATGTTGAATGTCGTCAGAAGTCCCTCAGGGTCTTTTTATCCTTATTCAATTTAGATTATTAGGCTTCTTGTAAGTATTAAAACCCGGAATGGTGAAAGCTCAGGTCCTGCAAGGAGCGACTCTGTTAGCTCTCTGTTGATTGGGGGATGCCAATGCGCTATTTCTGTAACGTTAGCTATAAAGGTCGACTCTGTTGAGCTCTTTGTTGATGACTCTGTAACTCTTTGAGCCCATCTTTAAATCAAATTTTTTAGCTTTCTTAGCAAATAATTAAAACTGATCGCTCAACTACCTGAATTACTGTTGCTATAAAAAGGGGGAAAAATAAGGGAAAAAGGGGAAATAGAAATATGTATATTATGGAGATTCCGTTGAAGAGCAGAAGATTTTATTTACATCTGCTGTTTCTTCAATGCTACACCATTTGTCTTATATCAGCTCTCAATCAGTCAACTTAATTTTTAAAAACAACTGTGAATTTCAGGTTACATTATCTGTTTCCTTTAGATGAAGCTGGAAAAGAGTGCATATTTCGGATTTGGGCGCAAACCGTTAGGTCAATCGATCGTTTGTGTCGATTTTTGTCTAATTTCATAAGATGTAGTTCACTTTAACGGAGAGAAATTATAAAACAAAATTTTGTGAGTCTTACACGTAATAAATAACTAACAGCTTCGAAATGGATTGTTTTACAACGATTGAATCAAATAATATGAATCAAATAATGTGGTTGGTTAAATGGACTTGCCCCGATGGATAATCATCAAACTTGACATGTGGTTGTGAGCTTCATATCATTGGCTGTGGCTGGAAATAAAGAAAGAGGAATAAAATTATAAGGTTAACTCGTCCACTTGAAACACTATTCAAATCATATGTATCAGATAACAGGCGTAGTTTGTCAACAGACCTGTTCCCGAGGGATAATGATCCAACTGGAAATATGTTTGTGAGCTTTTACATTATTGGCTGTGGCTGGAAAAAAGATGGAGCAAAAAACTACAGGTAACTAGTTGACGCTATTATTTTACTGCAACTGGGAGCAAAGAAATGGTAATACCAAGTCCAACAAATAATTATGGAAACTTGCCCGAAGCCAAGGCAAAAGTCGTTTTTTTCCGAGTCTGAGCTCTGCTGCCAAGTCTCAAAAAGGTCGAGCTTAGCAATTTCATCCCAAAACTATACGCTTGCTTCCTAGATGGAAATGGAGAGCCCACGCCCGCGCCCAAACATGGTGGTTCTTCTAAAGGTGGCTGGTTCAGATTCCGGTATATATGACGAAAATCAAGAAACTCCGACTGACACAAGAAATGTGCTGCTCATTGTAGCAGCATTAATAGCAGCTGTGACCTTTCAAGCTGGGGTGAATCCACCAGGAGGCGTTTGGCAAGATGATGCAGGTGGGCATAGGGCAGGGAGGGCTATATATGCAGATCAGAAACAAGCATTTTACGTTTTCTTGATAGCAAATACCTTTGCACTTTCCACAGCAATTCCCTTTCCATCTTGAGCTATGGTTTGCCACTCTGTCAATGTTTGCTACTTATGCCTCGGCAATTTTTGCAATTGCTCCCGATGAATCTGTCAGGTTTCGTTATGTGTTATCTGCTGCGGCTGTGCCTTTCGGGATTCAAGTGCTGAAGAAGCTTTATAAGCGTTATTTGTCATCAAACTAAGACCTGGGAACACATTACATGAAACATTTGTGTGCGTCTGTGGGAGCATGAAATCTTTTCCAGTCCTTTTGGGATTGTTTGTTGAGAATTGCTGATTATTTGGAACCTTTTATACCTTAAAGAGGTTAGATGTCATGTTAACTTTGCAAATGTTGCTTTGATTCATTGTTTAAAAGAAATGTAAACTTGCAATGCAATCTGTTGGGATTTTCAACTCCTTGTCATTTTACTGATGCTTTGCAATCACCTCATTAAAAATGTTTATGTGCACATATCAGTTGAATTGATTTAATAAATTTATAGGTCTCTTTATCAAAACGGAAAAAAAAAAAAATTTACTGCATTCTCATTAGTTAACGAATTAGAAAAAGGTCAATTGAAATCTGCAAGTTCCAAATTTCCAAAGGAAAAAAAAAAAAAAAAAATGGGGCCGTAAGGCACAATAAGGACATGGTTTGGGCCATGATAGATAGTTGTGTTCTGACGGTCGATATCGATGACTGGACTGGGTAGGCCCTTTAGAGTAAATACGAACCGATGGACTACCGAATCATCATGAATGATGGTATTTGCAGAATTGCATTATGAACCAAGTGGTGCGGCTGGTGCCGAAGCCTTAAAATGTTTGTTGAGGATCCACACACCATGCCTAATTGGAGCAAGGCTCAAACGCTACAAATATGTCACGAACTCAAGGTTGTTTCTGGAATTGTGTGATTGATCTAGGATGAATTTGGTAGAAATTGGAGAAATTGGAGAAGGAGCAAGGAATTGAAGGTCGAGAGAGAGAGAGAGAGAGAGAAGATTCAGAAGAGAGGAAGTGGAAGAAATGACCACATCTAATCTGTTATCCTCATTCATGTGGGCCCCGCCTAATATAACCAATTCTAACAGCTTGTGTCAGACGATTACAACTGAATTACCTAACTAATGGCTCATTACATGAAACGACATCGTTTACTAGTACTTAAGCAAGACCAAAACAGCATCATTTGTACAATCCTATTGAATTAACAGACTAATGCTCAAATTGAGCCTTTATTATGCTGCAGTCCTTATACTCAGCAGCCTGACAATCCCTTCCCCTTAACAAAAGACTTGTCCTCAAGTCTGAAATGTAGGAAATTGTCGTTCAATGAAAGACTTGTCCTCCCAAGAAGCTTCCTCAGGCTCTAGTTGATTCCACTTAATCAGGAACTGAATAACAGGTTGTCCATTTCTCAAGATGACTCTTCTGCGCATGACTGACTCTGGTTGCAATGGACATTGGTCCTGGGCGTCAAATTCTGGTAGCTTAGTAGAACTACCTTGCACCAGTCCCAGTTTCTTCTTAAGTAGTGAAACATGGAACACAGGATGTATTCTAGTGTCTGCTGGCAACTTCAGTTTATAAGCCACTGAACCGACTTTCTCCTCTATCTGGAAGGGTCCATAATATTTGGCAGACAGTTTGAGGCACTTCCTTACTGCCACTGTTTGTTGCCTATATGGTTGAAGTTTCAGAAAAACCCAATCCCCTACTGAAAACTCCCTCTCACTCCTGTGTTGATCAGCAAAATATTTCATCCTTTGCTGAGCCTTGGCCAGGTTGTCTCTGATGCAGTTGGATATCCTGTTTCTTTCCTGTAGTAAGTTGGAGGCTGCAGGGATGACAGAGTCCAGGTAAGGTCCTAATGGTAGAGGCACAGGCTTATATCCAAACAATGCTTCAAATGGTGTCATTTGGAGACTGGAGTGGTAGGTAGAATTGTACCACCATTCTGCCATAGATAGCCATTTGCTCCACTGGGATGGCATTTCTCCTGTCATGCATCTCAGATAGTTCTCCACGCACTGGTTGAGCCTTTCACTCTGGCCATCAGACTGGGGGTGGTAAGAGGATGTATAGTGTAGATCTGTCCCCATTACCTTGAATAGTTCCTTCCAGAATCCACTAGTGAAGACCTTGTCTCTGTCAGTGATGATGGATTCAGGTAATCCATGCATTCGATATATGTTGTCCAGGAAGACTATTGCAACCTCCTTGGCAGTGAAGGGATGAGAGAGCCTGATAAAGTGGCCAAACTTAGTAAATCTATCGATCACTACTACTATGGTATCATAACCTTGTGACTTGGGTAGTTTCTCAATAAAATCCATGGCAATATGGGTCCATGCCTGTGTAGGAACTGGAATTGGTTGCAACAGACCAGGGTAAAGCACATTCTCAGATTTGTTTCTTTGGCATGTATCACAGTTTCGTATGAAAGTTACTACCTCCTGCTTCATCCCTGGCCAGTGGAACAATGATCTAACTTTCTGCCAGCAGCTGTTCTGTCCAGAATGTCCCCCTATTGCTGAAGCATGAAGTACTTGGATGATCTGGTTTCTGATGTTATTGGCACTCCCCACATACAGTTTCCCTTGATACCTTAGCATTCCATCCACCATAGTATAATCTGTGTGAGCATTAGGATCCAGTATTAGCTGAGCCATAATGTTCTGGCAGTGATCATCCCCTTCATAGCTTTTCTGCAATTCTTCTATCCAGACAGGTCTTACTGCAGTAATAGCCAAGCATGAGTGTAAGGGAGAGTCCGCAACAGCTTCCTGCCTCCTAGATAGGGCATCTGCAACCAGATTTTCAGTCCCTCTTTTGTATTGTATCTCATAGTCCAGGCCCATTAATTTTGTCATCCACTTATACTGGAGAGCAGTATTCAGTTTTTGATCCAGTAAATATTTCAAGGATTGGTGATCTGTCCTGATAATGAAGTGACTCCCAACCAAATAATGTCTCCATTTCGTTACTGCCATTACTAGTGCAAGAAGTTCCTTTTCATAGACTGATAACCCCAGGTTCTTGGTTGACAGTGCTCTGCTCAAAAAAGCAATGGGGTACCCTTCCTGCATCAAGACTGCCCCAATACCACCCCCACTGGCATCTGTTTCTAACACAAATGCCTTTTTAAAATCTGGTAAACTAAGGACTGGAGCTGAACACATCAACCTTTTCAAGTGTTCAAATGCTGTCTGCGCCTGTGGACACCATTTGAAGCTGTCCTTCCTGAGTAATTCAGTCAAGGGCTTGCACACCAATCCATAATGTTGGATAAATCTTCTGTAGTAGCCAGTTAGGCCCAGGAACCCCCTCAACTCCTTGACAGTTTGGGGTACAGGCCATTGTAATATACTACTGACTTTGGAGTCATCCATCTGGACTCCTTTATCAGTGATGGTGTGTCCTAGATATCTATTCTTTTCTGAGCAAATTCACATTTAGATTTCTTCACATACAGTTGGTTATTTTTCAATAGATCTAGAACAATTCTCAGGTGATGGAGGTGATCCTCTAGTGTGGGGCTATATATCAGTATGTCATCAAAAAAAACTAGGACAAACTTTCTCAGATAAGGCTGGAATACCTGGTTCATCAATGCTTGGAATGTTGCAGGGGCATTTGTGAGGCCAAATGGCATAACCAAGAACTCAAAATGTCCACAATGCGTCTGGAAAGCTGTCTTGTAGGTGTCTTGAGCTTTGACTTTGATCTGATGATAACCTGCAGTCAAATCCAGCTTAGTTTTGAACACAGCTCCTGCCAGTTCGTCCAGTAATTCATCCACATTGGGTATTGGAAATCTGTCTTTGATAGTGAGGTCATTCAGCTTCCTATAGTCCACACAGAACCTCCAAGTTCCTTCTTTCTTTTTGACCAGTAACACAGGGGAGGCAAAAGGACTGTTACTGTGTTTTACAATACCTGTCTGCAGCATTTCAGTCACCTGCCTCTCTATTTCCTCCTTGTGGTAGTGAGGATATCTGTAAGGTTTGAGTTTGAATGGTTGAGCGTCTGGTTTAAGGGGTATCTCATGGTCCACACTTCTGCTAGGGGGTAATGAACTGGGGGTCTGGAATATGTCTTCATACTCCTGCAGTAGTTCCTGTACTTTCTGTGGGGTGGACTCCAGTCTGCTTCCCTCCTGCTGTTGGGAAGACATGGCCATGCACATCTGCTTTTTGTATTCAATGAATGTCCTCAAATCTTTGCCCCTGATCAGGTCCATGTCACAATTGTCTGCTTGCCCATGTAGGTGAATCTCCCCTCCTGCATGATGCAGTGATATCCTGAGCTGCTGGAAATCAAAGGTGATGGGACTGAAGTGTGTCATCCAGTCCACGCCTAGTATTATATCCCACCCTCCTAGTTCCATTGCCTTGAGGTCGAATTTGAATTTGTGCTGGTTAATGCTCCACTGTACCCCAGGACAAATAGCATTGCTGGTGACAGTAGTTCCATTTCCCATGATAACTGAGAAAGGCTGATCCACCCACTTGTACTTGACATCCATTCCAATAACCAGTTCACTGCTGATATAGCTGTCAGAGCTTCCAGTATCTACTAAGATGAGCACCTCTTCTCCATCTAAGATTCCTGTGAGTGTGATTGTCTTCCTCTTTAAGGCTTCAGATAATGCATGCAAAGACATTTCCATGGATTGACCAGGATTCCCAGTATGTTCATCCTGCTCTCCCAAGGCATCCTCAAATGCAGTTTCCTCTTCTTCTTCTAACACCATACAGTGTGTATGGCCAACCCTGCACTGATGGCCAACTCCATACTTCTCTCCACATTTGAAACACAGTCCATTGTTCCTCCTATACTGCATTTCCTGTGCAGAGAGTCTCCTAGGATCCTTAGTGCCTTCTTGCCGATTGGCTAATTTAGGATGATTGGGGCTGCTGTGGTTTGGAATCCTATACGAGTTAATCCCAAATGCTGTACTGGTGTTTCTTGACAATCCAAGCCTGTTTTCTCCTAGTGGTTTGACATTCTCCTTAGAACTCTTATTCTGCAGTTTTACTGCATACTCTTGCCACTGAGACAGTTCAAATGCTTCAGCTAGAGTAGCAGGTTTCAACATCTTGATCATAGTTTGATCTCTTCCTTTAGTCCACTTATGAAACTAGAAATGAAATAAGTCTCATCCAGACTTCGATTTCTTATCATCATCAAGGCCTTTAATTCCTCAAATTTCTCCTGATATTCTTCAACATTGCCTATCTGCTGTAGTTTATTAAATTCTTCCACTATATCTAGACAGGTCCTATCATTAAACCTGCAGCATAGCAGATTCGCAAATTCTTCCCAACTCATCTTAGGTTTCGCAATTTTTACTCCCTGGAACCATTTATCAGTCCTGCCTTCCAAATACATTTCAATAACATCTACTTTATGTTCTTCTGGAACTTGATAGTTCAAAAAATATTTGTTGCATTTACGCAACCATTCTCTAGGATTGTCTCCAGCAAACATTTGTAAATCAATCTTAGGAGGATTTGGAATGTAAAACTTACTCCCATCCTTCCTGAAGGATCTCTGAGCCTCGCCGTCTGTGGTTAATCTCTGATGAGCTGGTGGAGTTGGTAGGAGTGGCAGCTGGTCGATCATTCTGCTACTCCCCTCGTTTGCTTGTTCCCTGCCAGAGTTCAGCTTCAGTAGCAGATCATTGAATTTCTGCTCAAACATCTGAGTGAAGTTCTGCTCCAATCCTGATAACAGGCCTTCCATCCGCCTGTTGTTCTCTTCAAGCTCCACCTTCAAGTCTTTCCTGATTTGCTGGTGTTCAGATTTGGAAGTGTGTAGGGATTCAATCACTTCCTGCAGCTTGATTTCTTGTTTCCTGACTTGCTCTTCGATGGTGCGAAATCTTGTGCTCTCTGCCATGATTGTGTTGCAAATTCCAAGGATCTACTGCTCTGATGCCACTTTGTCACGAACTCAAGGTTGTTTCTGGAATTGTGTGATTGATCTAGGATGAATTTGGTAGAAATTGGAGAAATTGGAGAAGGAGCAAGGAATTGAAGGTCGAGAGAGAGAGAGAGAGAAGAAGATTCAGAAGAGAGGAAGTGGAAGAAATGACCTCATCTAATCTGTTATCCTCATTCATGTGGGCCCCGCCTAAATATAACCAATTCTAACAGCTTGTGTCAGACGATTACAACTGAATTACCTAACTAATGGCTCATTACATGAAACGACATCGTTTACTAGTACTTAAGCAAGACCAAAACAGCATCGTTTGTACAATCCTATTGAATTAACAGACTAATGCTCAAATTGAGCCTTTATTATGCTGCAGTCCTTATACTCAGCAGCCTGACACCATGCCTAATTGGAGCAAGGCTCAAACGCTACAAATATAGCTGTATATGCAGGTGCAAAAGGCTCTAAGATCAATTGTTAACCTCATGTTACGAATACAAGTTGCCGGTAAAAGGAGAGTTGTTAAACGAACCGGACTGTTCGTTAACTCAACCCATTTAAGCTCGCTTGTATTCGGTAATGGCTTGTTCAAAATTTTATACGAATCGAATTCGAACAAATATTTTGGCTTAACAATTAATCAAAAGAACATGAGTTCGTTCGCAAATTTAAACAATCGTTCGGGAACGTGGGCCTAATTATCATTTCTGGTTAATATTGTATTTCTAATACCTAATTCCATGCTTAATTGTTTGTGAACATGGGTCCAATTATTCGCGAACGGTTCGTTTGTATTAAACGAGTCGAATTTGAATTAGGATTTTGCTTGATGAGTTAAACACAAACACAAATTTGGAGATCAAACGAACACGAGTCTTGTTCGAGTAGCACAACGAACAAAGTTCAAATATGAGATATTCGATTTAATTTGACTCATTTACAGCACTAGGTAAAAGTCTTCACTATAAATCATCTTGTTGCTGTCCTTGGTTTGATATACTCCTATTTGGCGCTGCCTTTTAACAAGTGGTAAATGAGAGGAGACTGAGTGTTGAGGCTTGAGAAGCAGAGCAATGGGTGAAAGATTTCAGGAGGAAGAATGTCACTAAAAATGTTGAAAAGAATTGAATGAGAATTATCATTTTCTTGATAGACCCATTGGATTTTCAAGTAAATCCCAACTATATCGATACTCTTTAGATCCAATCCCACATTTTTCATACCCGTTCCCACCCTGCTTTAGGCGGTAAGCCCACTTGGACTTGGGAGTTTTTGCCACAACTGGCCAATTTATAGAATATAAGAAATAACCCAAAAGCATAGAATCTACGCCAAAACAAAGAGAGGGCGACAACTACGGACCAAACTTGGGCCTGGAAATTGAATCTATCCCGAACAATGGCTATGGTCGGCATATTAGATAATAGTACATTTAAATGGGAGGACTCGAGTTCGAATCTCTCACTTACGCTCCCTTTCTTGAATCACTCAACTCATTCCTTTTCCTCAGTTTCCTCAACATCAAATGTTTATTTATACTCATTTCATTTGCAACTTTAAAATTTTTATAATTATGACCTCGAATCCTAAGTTTTATTCTAGACACTTTTATCTTGTAAAATTACAAAAAGTTATTCTAAAGGACATTTCAAAGAGTTGTTTGTGGAGCTACAAATTAACAAAAGTCTTATTCTAGTCACTATAAATTTTGAGATTGATCATCCATCAAATGATAAGTGTCACATTCTAGCAATTTTCGTGAATTTTCATTTATTAGCCATGTCAATTTGCGGCCCATATCCAAGACTCCTGGTTAGTTTAACCACTTTGATGAGAGTATTTTTTGTGGGTAAAAGGGTTAATTAGGCCTGTCAACGGGTCGGGTCTAGACCCGGATCCGGACCGGATCCGTGAAATTATTGCGGGTATGGGTAGGGATTTAATTCCGTTTCCCGGATCCGGATCCGGATCCGTTTTGTCAAACAAAAAAAACGGGTCGGATACGGAATATAGTATTCCGACCCGTATTAGACCCGGATCCGGATATAAATGAATTAATAATTTAAAAAATATATATTTATCAATATAATTTAATTAGGGTGATGTATTTTAATAAAGTTAATTTGATTTCTTTTCTTATTTGGTTTTTTCTTTGCATTAGTTAGAAATTAGTTTACAAATATATTTTTTTCTCATTTTTATTAGAAATTATAAATTTTGGTAAATTTGTTCGGGTAGACCCGGATCCGGATCCGGGACCCGCCGGATCCGGATCCGGAACATAGAATAAAAGACCCGTCGGGTAAACGGGTCGGATCCGGATCCGGCATCGTAATTCGGGTCCGGGTCCGGAATAATGAATTTCGGCCCGGACCCGACCCGTTGACAGCCCTAGGGTTAATGTTGTTTTGACTTGAAGGACAAGTAATAGGAACATCCTTATAGATCATAGAGTAAAGAGCATATCACTTCATCAAAACAATAAATATCCAATATCCAAATAATGACACTATAATAAGATATTACAACAATTTGTTGGTTCTAAATAAAAAAATAATAAAGTAAGTCGACTTTCCAAGTTAAATTCATTCAGTAATAAATCTGATTGATCTCATCTCAATATCACATAAATAATGCAAACACTTATCTCATTCAAATATATGGTTGAAATGAATTAGGTCACTATTTTTAAAACGATTTGCATCAATAGACGAAATTAGCTGGTGCATCAGTCTCAATACGTTGCCTCTACAATACAACATATCTGTATTCTACCCCAAGATGAGATCAAAATCCAAAAAAATAACTCCGAGATGACTAGATAAAAAAACTTTTAGCTTAGAGAGTATTAGCACTCTGTGTTTTTACGTGTCTATAGCTTCCAAAATTACCAAGTCTTGATTTCAGAAGAATCCTCACTAGTAACATATCATATGTAAGACTAAGGAGAAGGGAGTTCGCGTCATTTACTTACTATGAGAATCGGCCTGTTTTCGTATGAATGAACTTGCTGAAGCTGGAGAAATTCCCATACAAATATATATGAATACGATATTAGTTTTGGTTGAACTGCACGAGCAAGATAAGTCTAAAAGCTCGTAGGGTCAGTCTAATTCATACGTTTATAATATTGGCTGATCTTCATGAAGATGGGACTTTTCCATCTTTTTTATTTTAGATGAATTAGATGTTATGGATTATGCACACAAGATATTTTATTAGAAACGACTTAATTAACACTATCATTCAAACTCAACCTAAATCTTGCCGGTACATGCGCCCAAGAATTATACTCTTGCTTCAAGAATTATCCAATCCCAGCTCAAATTAATTAATCAGGTGTTTAGTTCGTATTCCAAAATCTGAATTTGGATTGGATACACAACAAACCCTATTATAATTATGGGATTTGATCGTTCCTTTCTACATCAAAATAAAATTAGCTTTTAGAACATATATTTACAGAGCATAAATTTGTGCAGCATGCATCTTTGTTATATCTCTACCTTGTATATAAAAAGAAACCCAAATTACTGTAACAGCCCATCTTTTTTGCACATGTATTGCATATATATTTTACAAGTGGAATCTTGGTCATTTTAGCTAAATTTTTCCTTCTCTTTTTGATTTAATTGGGCTAAAATGATTAAAATATTTTTTCTTTTATAGAAAATCAAATCCATTTCTTCTTTTTTTTTTTTTATGGCAACTGGTGTCATCCCTCACCTTTTTTATTTTTTTTATTTTTTAAAATTAATCTAACTAAGATTGGTGCCATGTCCTTCTTCTTTTTTTTTTTCATCGAAATGATTAGCTAGTTAGTAAAGAGAAGTCATTATTTTTTTTTATCCCATTTTACTTTTTTTCCTTCCTTTTTTTCCTTGACCTCTAATATCTCATGTTTGCTCTATTCTTTGATCATAATGTTATAGTCAACTGGCATTTGTTTGTTAAATTTATAGGATGACATTATTATTTGGTATTTCTTCATGGATAAAAGGTGAAATATTAAAATATGTAAAAAGATCTTACAATTCATTTTATAAGTGATCATCTTCTATGAAGAATAAAACAATAATTCATTCTTTTCTTTTCTCCTCCCACGATTTGATTTCTTACTTCACATTTTTTTCCTTTTCTTTGTTTTTTGGTTACATTTTGTAGTTATCTACAATTTTGTGTATTTCTTTTAGGAGAAAAGATATATCATGTGATGCTTCCATCAAGATAAATCTAGCTAAACATTTTTCTACCTGTGTTTTTCTCCTATATTTCTATTCATTCATCATATGCCAAAATAATTTGATGTTATGCGTTCGACTAATTTCTAGGGGCCAAAGCACAGCTAAAGTACCTCTAGTTTTTATCTATAACTCTATGCTTTTCTTTTTGCAATTTCGACAATTGACCTTTTGTTGGATCGGCATAAAATCACATAGACAGCTTAACCTAATTGGAAGAATAGTCTGCAAATCATTTGCTGTCAATACAATCCCCCCTTATTCTCTGCAACGATAATGAAGTTATACAAGTCCAGATCAACAAAAGAGACTCTTGTACTGTCCTTCTCACAATGTCAAGTCGGCACATGCTCTACTAGTTCGTGATTGCACATGTTACCTGTTCCCACTCCCAAAACCAATTACAACTGTCAAGTGGCACATCTTGTCTTGTCTTCACTGCCAAAATTAACCACACCAACTGTACACCTTCATTTACACTGTTTTTTGTACACCGCCCCTTTAGTCTCGCCAACATTACTAGCTCTCTCGCCATTCGCGTCCCTTTCCAGATTGGGTCCGCACATGAACATATGCTAACCTGTGAAATTTAGTGACTCTCCGGATTGGCAGACGCAGAAGCAGAAGCAGAATCCTGCTTGATTTGGATACGAATTAGTATCCGGTGGAAACTGCAGCCAGCAATGGTAACATGAAAAGTAGAAGTAAAATCATGAAGCCCACCCACAAGTGGCATGGCGCTTAGACATAAAAGGGTGTATTGTTAACTCTATTAGGGCAGGGCCCTCCCAAGTTCTTGCTCATAAACAGAAAACAAGTGACCCATCCGCCCAGGTATTGTTACCATCATGTCCCACAAAGGAGGGGGAAAAAAACAAAAGACACACTAAACAGAGCTAATTTCCTTGATAATTAAGATAAAAAACAAAATGGGAAATTCGTGGCCAATTGTAATGTTCAAGCACCCGACTGTACATGCCTATTGATCCAGTTCACAAAATTGTTCACAAAAGGGGAAAAAAAATGCACAACCAATGTGAAGAGCTTAGCACAAATGAGTTGATTTGCCAACCTAGCTAGCACTGAGAGAGAAGAAATTACTAATCTAAACTAACTAGTAACTGCATTGAGAGAAAAATTAGAATCAAACAGCTAGTTGCTGTTGCTGCTGTTGTTGATGGGATGATTCATCATCATTGAAGCATAAGTGGAGCTTTGATGATTTTCCCATGCACAAGGAGGACTCTGCTGAGTTGATTGTCGGGGGCTGCATCAACATCTCCCTCTGGAGATAGGAACAGTAGGTATGAAAAGTTGTGGGAGTCACGTTTAGATGGAAGCCTAATCCGAACAAGAAATCCACTTCAAGAAAATTCATCTCTGTTGTGCTGATTCCTCCCACCTTTGCGTAGTAAGCATTGTTGTAATACCTAAAAGTTTGGCCTCATTATAGTTCCATAATCAACGTGGACTGATATTGAATAGGATTACTAAATTTAAACGTGGAAAAATAGCTAAAGCTTGTTAGGTTGCTTGCAACAGATGCGTACGCACAAGTCAATTGATGGATCCATCTACCTGTAAATTCTAAGTCAATTGATGGATCTATCTTAGCTGTAAATTCTAAATGATGGGTCCTTTTGAATATGAGTTTTCTTGGACACTAGCATTCTGTATGGTGATGATGAGGTCTGTAAAGTTGGACGGTAGGTAGCTTTCAACAATAATTGTAATATTACCTTGGCCGTGCAAAAATAAAAACATTATTCAGATTTCAGAATCAATAATAATCTCCCCGAACTAATTATTCATCTAACCACACTTTTTAGGATGGCTGTCTTTCGCTATCGAAATAATAAAACATATTATTACAACGCTGGTTTTTACTAATACCAGATACCCGAAGTTTTATCAAGCCTCCTACTACTACCATATATTTTTCATCCGTAGTTTAGTATTTTATATATACGCCAAGAACTCAAGGCTAAACGCCCGACAAGGCTGAATCCTGATCAGAAATGGAAGCCGTAGACGCACTGATGCCTTAGTTTTGCATAAAACCATAGCCCAATTGACCTACTTCAGGAGCAGAAAGGAAAAGAAAACTCGAGAAAAACAAAAATTCAATAACTCAATTTGACAATTTGTTTGGTAACTAAGAGGAGTCCTGCAATCCCCCCAGTCCCAGTTGGTGGTGGGGGTGGGGGTCGTGAGAACTGAGAACCTCATTTCTGTTGTGAAGATGTACGACACTGAATTATCAAAAGAAACATGCGTAGCTAGCTAGAGGACTTTCGGAAACTCTAAATCATAGCAAAGCTGAAGAATTGACTGACTTACATGTCATCCATGAATTTTGCAGCAACCATGACACTGGTGATCAGCAGCCGATGAACATTGAAGGAATTGATGGGCAAAGCCGGCTGGCGCTGAGTGAACCGATCAAGATAAATGTAAGACACTATAAAGCAAGATGGGCTGCAATTTGCATACTTGAGAATTCTATCAAGATAGCTCTCAATTGAGATGGTTGGCCTAGTGAGGCCATGAAAGACTGAGATTTTCTGGGGCTGCAATCGACGGTTGAGATCGTTCGACTCGGCCACCCTTTGGAGCAGAGAGGAGAGGAAGCTGATGAGTTTGGACATCACCTTTGGGCTCTCCAGCTCTGCCATTGTTGTTGCTAGCTGATGCGTATGGGGAATACGTTGTGGTGCTGGAATATTAATAATATCAAGACTTAAAGGTTTTCTTTTTTTTTTTTTTTAATTTTTTAACTTGGCGTAAGTAACAACCTGTAAGGTGATCGTTATATTATTGGTAGGTAATGTGAGATGACAAGAACGCCCTTGGGAATTTGAATTTTGGCTGTGGTGTCCCATCATGAAGGTGGTGTTTTTTTTTTCTTTCTTTTTGGGTGGGTGCTTTTGGTTTGAAAAGTTGTAATTTTGAGGTGGATGATGATTCTTTAATTTAAACATAAGCATGTAAAAGAGGAAAATGGAACGGTGTAGTTAATGGGTGCATGGCACTTTTTGTTTCAAATTTTTTTTTTTTTTTTTGTATTTTTGATCATAGAGTGATATATACTACAAGATTATGGACAGTAGGGATGGCATGCCATATAATGATCATGTGATTACATGTGTGTGTTTTTAAGAGGGAGTGTGAGTTCTTATCTGTCCCACTTTAGTGCTAGTGCATGTGTTATGATTCTATATGTGTACAATTAGGTGGACATAATCTGCTGTTTCTATCTATTCCTCCCATCATCCAACGTTTAGGAAGGAAGATTTGGAAGGAATTGCAAATAAATACAGTACTACTAGTTTATCCCTGATAAAGCTTTGTATGGTTAGACCTTTTTTTTGCTGCAGAGATACCTTGGATCACTCAAACAATTAGTTCAGCTACCAAAAACAGGCAAATAAAAAATTCGTTCTGGGCAAGAAATTTGATAGGTGGTATATATGGACCTTTTTCGCCCCCATTACATCTCAAAAGAATCAGAGACTATCTTCAGTTTCTGAAAGCACCTACAAGCTACAATTCGGAGAAGTTAGAACATTATGTGATTTGATTTGTATGTATCAAAGAAATTCTTTTGTTTGGACATCAACCACTTAACTAAAGATGTTCTTTGTTGAAGCCTTGCCAGAGAGGCTCCAGGTCACTTCCTTTTTGTTTTTGCTTTCATTAGTCTATAGCTACTTAGAAAAGAAATTCTTGGGAAAGTGAAGAGGTAATTTTCTTTCTTCTTTTTTTTTTTTATTTGAGCAACATCAATGGATGAGTATCTTTTTTTTTTTGGTTGCCTGTCACGGTATCCAGGGTTTTGCCCTGACTAATCCGTTGGTCGACCCGGGTCGCACACCTGGCTGTGGTGGGTGAGTCTCCCAACAAGGATAGCTGCATACGCCAGGTTTCGAACCCGAGACCTGCTTAAGCGGAACCAAGCTGCTTACCACTTGGCCCAACCCCAGTTGGTCTGGATGAGTATCTGATAAGTGTACGCAGTCCAGAAAAAAAATCCAATGAGAACACTCCAAAATATATTATAGCATTTTCATGTTGACAGAGTTAGAATGAGCATGCCACCACACAAAAACTACAATAAGCAAATCTCAAGAGAATGAGAACATGCCCTTAGAAGATATTATTTTAGGTGTTGACATCTTGTTGCCATCAATAGCGAAGTCATTAATCAAATGTCATTATCTGTTCGCAACCAGGCAAAAGGGTACACACTCGAGGGACCCTTTGGGTACCGTATCATTATAATGTATCAATTCACCGTCGTTGTTGAATGTATAAAAAGAAATATCAACCCTTTATGGTTTTAAAAATTTAAATTATTAAATAATGTAACAAGAGTTTATTGGATTATATCCACGGATATGATGTCCAAAAAGGATAGTAAAAATTTTCATAATTAAATGAATTAAAAAAAAAAGTGTCAGAAAAATCATACAATGCATCTGCTATTCATTTGCCCATTCAAGGCCGCCGTTCTAAAGTAGCTAGAACCCAAGAGAAAGATGAATTGAATTGAAGTTTCTATTTGTACAATGTGCAGGACACATCTATCAAAATTTAGCCGGAGGGCATAAAGGACAAATGAAACACACCCTAGACGTGCGCGAGTGACTTTACAGCAAGATCTCAATAATCTGTTTTTAGGCGATTCTAAACATGCTGCCGACGTATTCTACTCCCCCTCCATTTTGTCTTCTGCCGCCACGTCTACACTACTACTCCTCCAAGCATTACACCGCAAATGATTCCGTATTAAAAGTAGTAATTCCCTTTCTTTCCATCATTATTAATTGCAGAGCTTTTGTTGGATTAGTTTTCTTCTCACTCTCATCAAAGCCCGCATTTAATTGAACCGAACTCCACAATAGAATGCAGTATTCAAGTTTGGGTTGATTCTATGCACAAATTTACACTTGAATTCGAGTTTGGCTTGGTTATCATTTTGGCCGAATTGAAAAAAGCTTTTAAAGAGAGCCAAATATAAATGTAACACGAGATGTTTGATTTACTGGCACTAACTTATAAACTCTTGAAGAAGTCAAATTCATCGATCAAACTTCAAAATATATATATAATGAACACGAAATCTCGTATTCAAGCTTAATGAGTTTATTAAGTGAATTAAGTTGGAACGAGCTCGTACTGAATCACACTACTATGTTCACAAGCATAGAGTATGCACATTTTGGTTAGGACTAGGCTGTACCTTAGATGCACATTAGTTGTTATTACATTTGGATGGTCTTATGAAAGAACCAAAAGCATACAAAATCGGCATAGAGCAATGATTCAACAGAAGTAACTATATTTACCGTCTTTTTTTTAGATAGAGGAGGTAAGGAAAGAAAACCTTTCAGGATTAATTAAGGAGTAAATCTTATATACACTGACAGTGTATACACTATCACCGCTTGATTCATGATATGTGCACAAAAGTTGAATTCTAAATTCAAATTTTATATAGTTGTCATTCATCCAACGCTGATAATGTATACACTGTCAGTGTAGGAAAGATTAACCCTTAATGAAGTAGGCTAGGCCCAAAAAGTGTGATTAAGAGATAAATGTGTTTGTATGTAAAGTTCTTTAAATCATTATTATTATTTTTAAACTAATATCAAACCATATTACTTTCTCAAAAGGGTTTGAAACACAAACGTAGAAAAGGAATCATGATATTTCTTTGGTGTGAAACAAGAGCAAAGCATGTCACCTTGGAGAACCCTAACCAGCTTCTTATCTAGCTGTATTAAGGCATTTTTATATACATATATACTAAGCACAATATCAGCAAGCATCTATTTGTGAGTGTACAAGACAATTATGTGAAAAAAAAATTAAATAGATTTGAATTCATATGTCGTGCAAATTTTTATGCATACTTCCAAGGTATCCATCAACCATGAGTTGGCCATGTGAGAGGCTCTGAGCCTCTTCTGAGGTTCATACGTCTTAGCATCTTATCACCTGCATACTTTGCTATCAATCCACTATTTATGCGCCTATATTGTATATGGTTGAGAACAAAATGTAACTTAATGCAATGCATGGTCTTTTTCTGCAGTTTTGTAATGGGAGCTCAATTTTTATTAGTTTCTCACTATTCTATTTTTTTTCTCTCTTTTTGCCTTTTCTTTCCCCTCCCATTGTTTTTTTTTTTTGGGAAGGGGGGGGGGGGGGGGGGGCCCCCCTGCTTAAAAAAAAAAATTACGATCGTAGCTTTACACTAAATCTCAGGGAGTTTTAATAAGAAAAATGAAGGAAAAATGTTAATGCATGTAAATTAATAATATATAGCCTCCCCTGTTTTTTTTTTTTTACCCTTCTCACCTTTCCCACACACTTTTCACCGTCAAGTGCCGGGATAATTAAATAAATGTATATATAATGGGGTCCACCGTGACAGTCATTACAATATGACCTTTGAAGTACCAAATTGAGGTCTCCGCGTGAATGGTCCAGCGGTAGCGCCTCTCACCGGTGACCCTTGAGATCCCAAGTTCGAGTCTCCGTTCTGTTGGATTCCTCCGCGCACTTATCGTGTTCGGGTCGGGTTGGGACGCCGAGCCCGGGTCGCAGGGGATTAGTCGGGCCCCGTAAAGATTGACCCGGACATCCCTGTATCGACAAAAAAAAAAAAAAATACCAAACTGAGGTACTGTGTAGGTCCTTGGCAGCAAGAAATAATAAGTGAATCAAAACTTTCAAGTATGAACCAACGAATTCATGCCACGTTATCACAAGGGCCATGCGAAATTGGACAATCTAACCCGCATGTTGTGTAATTCCCGGTTGCATTGCAGCGCATGTTCTATACTTCTATTGGTCATGGCATTAAAAAAAATTTTTTTTTGCCATAATTCACAGGTATTCTCGTCCGTTTTACGGTTAGCGACTAATTCTGTTCAAGTCAATTTGGATTTCTTGCAGGGAAAAACTCTCCTAACATTGTCTTTTTCATTTCCATGAGTTTTAAACCTGAAACCTCATGGTTAAGGAATGCAAGCCCCTTCCTCTTGCACCAAGTCCGTTGGTTGGTCATGGGCCTCATGGCATTAAATTGCAGAATTCAATCTGTGCAATAATTGGTTGGAGGCTTGGAGGTGATGAGCTATCAGTATCAGTGTATCACCGACGGATCAATTGTCCCTTCTCATCTTCCAAACAATAGTCAGCCACTTCTTTTCTTTTTTATTATTATAGTACACGTTCCAATCTTAGGCCAAGACAAATAACCTCATTGTGTAAGATTCAAAGATCTTGTTCCTCAAGTACAGAGGATTTGCAAATGCTGCAACACATTTTCCTGAAAGTACATTTTGCCATCTAGTTAAAGATATTAACTAGTAATACATACATACATACATATATACATACATACATATATATATAATGCGAATAAAACTAAAATCTTATTTGATAATCCAATTCAACATTTAAAATTAATGCATTCAGATCATTTTAATGTGTTTAGACATGTTTGACCACAAAAAATAGAACAAAGTAAATTAATTAAAGGGATAATTTCAGAAACCTCTCCTGAGGTTAGGCCTAATCTCACCTAGCACCCCAGTGGTTTCAAAATTAGCACTTAGCTCCCTTTGATTCACATTTTGTGTAAATTTGTCAGCCCTTGAGGTATAATTTATCAATAAATAATTCGGTTTACATGAGAGAGAAGAATTTACTTCCATATGTACCCTTATGATGTCCCTTATATGAAAAAAATTACCACAATTAATAGAAAACACAAAGTATGAGCCGCTATTGATGGAGGGTAAATAGTAGTAGAAAACACAAAGAATAGATAATAGGCCTAATTTTTTTTTTCCATTATTCCAATTCATTTTATCATGATAATTTGCAGCGTAATTTCGTCATTTAACTCGGTGGAGACATTTTGTCCCCTCGATTTGACAAGGGAGCTAAGTGCTAATTTTGAAACCACAAGAGTGCTAGGTGAGAGTAGGCTTAACCTCAAGGGAGGTTTCTGATATTATCCCTTTATTAAATAGTTCTAAATTGTTTAGGCAAAACTTATTTAAAAAAAAAGTGAAAAACTGTTCACTTGTTATTTAATGCAAAATACACTCAAATATTAGGATTTCAAAACTTAATAATTCAGTAATTTAACAAATTCAAATTTCAGATTTATCAAATGTATGCTAAGTCTAAGAGAGTTTAAATATAAATATTTAAATACACAAACACACAGAGGTCGAGAGTGAAAAGTCCTTCACGAAAGGACAGGAGGACATGACATTTCGGCATCTTTAGTTCTTTTATTTATACCAAAACGAAAGAGACATACAACCTTATATTCAAACATCTGTTTGCACATCATAACAAATAAAAAGAAACTCGTGGTGTATTGGAGGGAAGGAAATAGATGCGCAGACTGGCTGGCAAAGGAAGCAATACAGCTACAGCTACCAGGAGGACTAATGGAAGAACCACCGACAGGACTAAGGGAAATGTTAGGAGCTGATATAATAGGTAGGGGTTGCAACCTCACGCTTAGTACAATGTTAAAAGGCAGTTTGCCTCTCCTTTGTATTAAAAAAAAAAAAGAAAAAAGAAACTTGTTGTACATTGGAGGCATGTATTGTAGACGCCTAGAGGGGTAAAAAAGTCCGCTGCATGGTTTAATGATACTCAGAATTTTCCTAACTGGAATTAAATCCAGTCCAAATGTTAATGCATAACTGCCGTTTCATTGATACAGCATCTGTTTTTGTGGAAAAGACTGGAAAGAAAACTCCTAAATTTGATGGCTACAGCCAGCACGGGCATTTGATTCTGCTGAATGGCCTAGTCATTGCAAAATATGAAAGAAATTTGATGACTAAATATTAGGATCAAATAGCCCATCAAGCCATGCGATGCTGGGGTAATAATTGATATATCCAAACCATGGCAAAGGACGCCAGAGAACACAGTATGCTACTCTCTTATCCCAACCAATAGACAAGGCAATAGATAATACGTTCATTTTCTGAAACAGGAAACAGAAATGCTACTTTTCCAATTAACGTTGTTATTAATAAGCTATCCGTACCCTGTCCTACCGCCTTCATTTCACTTCTGAAGAACTATCAACCATTTTGCATCAGGTGGTATTGCACAAATATTTCTATTCTCTCAGCATTTGATCAAGAGAGCACTCAAAGGGCAAGGGATACGGCAGCAGTAAATGGTCCACACTCATGCATGTGTAAATCATGTCAAAAAATGTTAGAATGGCACAGCAAAATCAATATGCTTTTGGAAGGTTGCAAGTAGTTTTGGATTCCTTAAGGTAGGCATAAAAGATCAACATTCAGTTTCTAAGTGCCAACTCCATTTGTGATAGCAAAGCTCAGAAGCTGGAGGTTCCATACGAGTAGTCAAAAGAGTGAATCAAGAACTGCACCATGGTTGGTTTTGTCAGAACGGGTGCTATAGAAAAAATGAAACAGCAAGATGAATAGCAGATAGCAGTTTAAAGAGAAGCTAGAATTAACGATGTTAAAATAACAAATGAAAGAAGAATAATTATCCAGCATGTCCATCCACTTCATCTCAAAACCAAAGCTTCAACTGGTGAAAATTCCTTTTTGCAGCCAAGGATCAAAAAATTCATGGAAAAACCATGCGTGGAATAATTTCAGAAGTCATATAACCCATTTGCCTTTTTCCAAAGAGCAGCACTTGCAAAATGAGCAATTAACACACCCTTGTGACTTGAAAAGTAATATGGATTTGAACCTTCCGGGGGGAGAGAGAGAACAATAGTCACCGCAAGAAGCCACCACTAACTGGAAATTTAGCATTGCATCAATTTTGGCATTTGAAGTAGCAAGCAAGTTAAACATGACTCATAGCAGAGCTGAACTCAACCATAAAAACAAGTAACAAAAGTACCATATAGATTCATGCCCAAATTCTTGTGTGAACAACTGATATTTTATGAATTTGTGAAAATTTTACCAGGCATACACTAATTGAGATATCTGCACAAGTTTCCCAATTATGTGTTCTAGATTACTTAATTTCTTTTACTTAGTCAAAGCAGCAATCAAACAAGGTTGCCTACACAAACAAGTGGATGTTTCATGTCATTTTAAACAGGAGCAGAAAGGTCAATCTCTTTCGAGTAATAAGGAAGAACTTGCAGCTTGTTGCACTACTGAAATATTAGTAGAGTCTACTAGCTCTTACGTGTATGAATTTCATCTGATGTACACCTAACCACTATGTCACAAGGAAGGCATGAAGAGAAACTCGATATAATTTGGTGAACATTCTGAAAAGCATTAGATGCTTGGAACATAGGATCTATACAGCCAACCAATAGCATGTCAAAATAGCTTTAAAAAAAATAGATGTGCCCTAGAAATTTGTACAAAGAATTAACCATCTAAACTTAAGAAATGGTTATCAAACCGAAAAATCAAAGACACATTTAAACTGCCATCTGCACATGGGAACAACAAAGAAGATAAACATTATAAACAAGTACCAGGCAACCATCTAAATTTCGTATTTACCATTTCAAAGAACAGCAAGAGAACCAGGAAGAAGGCAAAGAAAGAATAAAATTTTCAGGTACAAAGAAAATAGCGGATAATAATGCAGGAAGCTATACCAGTCATCAATCTCTTCCAAGCACTGCTTGTTGGTAACACCCTTAGACTATAAAACATCATGAAGAACAGGGTCTAAATCTCAAAGAGATCTCTGGATGTACAAGAACAATACAAAGAACGTGTCTGATTCAACTAAAGAAAGAAAAATTGATAAATGCATATGAAATTCACATTAAAAGCAATTCTAAGAGAGTTCAAATTACCACCAAAAAAAGAAGGAAAGAGAGAAGGAGCAAAATATGATTAAATCTTGGGTACACGTTAGTTCAGAAGGATTTATATTCACTACGCATAAAACTGAACACCACATCTGATTTCACTAAAAATTACCCAGTATTCATTGAATAAAACAACTCCAACAGTTGTTAAATAAAGTAAAGCACAGAGATGGAGTACTAGATGATGTAATGTGTGAAAAGGAGACAGAAGATACTCATCCATCCACATGGGCAAAAACTACTGCTTCTTAGATCTCTAAACAACTAAAAGGCAAGTGAAACTTCTGAGCATTGTTCAAAATAATAGACACACCCTTGGCTGTTTTACTTTGCAGTATCTTGAGGACTCACAAATTATCCTGAAGAGGAGGTAGTTATGCATTCCACTTGCCCTGCATTTCAGACTGCATTTGGTATAATTAAGAGTGTAAAAGATATCACAAGCTTTCCTGCAGCTGGCTGAAAACTATTTCAGATCCAGCATCATCATCGTGAGTTCTATCCCTATCTATTGCTTGTTCAACTCCAGTAAAAGATCCAGTGGATATGGGAATAAATGACATATAAGTTTCATCATCAAGACAACCGGCTTGCCTCAACACCCCCATCAAAGCCTCCTTACTTGATATGTCACCTTCTTGCTCACAAAGCTTAAGAACAGAAGAAACATTTACAGGTTTTGGCCTCCAGCTCTGTGATCCCTCAGCTGAAACAGCATTCTTTAAGCAAGACAAAGCTTCCGAAATTTTCCTGTCCCTGATATGACCTTCTGCCAGAATCTCCCATGTCACCGAATTTGCCCTTCCTCCAACTTCAATCATTTCGTCAAAAAATGCTTCAGCCTTATCAGAAAACCCATTCCTAACATAGCAAGCTAATAGAAGATTCCCTACTCTAGGGTCATACATTGACTTAACTGAAAGCCATTCATTATAAATCTTTTCTGCACCTTCAATATCACCCACCCTAATGAGAGATGATATTACAGCATGATAACCTAAATTTGGTATAATGGAGAATATTGATTTGTAGAGGTCCCACACACGAAATACCTCCTCTTTCTTTCCAACAGTACCATAGAGGCTAATCAGATAGTGATAAGGAATGCGATCACGGCCAGTGATTCTGCTCTCAATCTTCTTTAGACAGTCTTCAGCTTTTTCCATCTCCCCTAACTTAATGTACAATGTCGCCATCGTGCTGTAAGTTGTCCAATTTGGATTGATGGTTGTGTCCAGCTTCATTCTTTCCAGTACTTCCTCCATATCCCCAACAGATCCTTGGGCACCACATGATGACAACCAGATATTGTAGGAATATATGTCTAAATTAATATTTTTCTCCAACATTTCTGAAATCACAGACTGAACCTTGTCATATTTTTGAAGGTTCATATAGAGTGTCATTATGACATTAAATGGAAGTGCATGACAAGCATAACCTCTATCTCTCATTTTGTCCATCAAAGATTCAGCTTCTTCCTTCTTTCTAGCACGCGCATAAGCATTTAAAAGTGCACCATATATACGTTTATCCTTGAGGGGATCTGGCACCTTGAGAAAGTAATCTTCAGCACTTGAAATTCCGTGCACTTTGGAAATCAGATCCAATTGGATAGCAGTGTCACTAGTGGTTATTCTAAACCTCTCTTCCCTGTTATTCATCCACTCGTACACCTATAGATCACAAACCAGCTAGATTCACATGCTGCCCTGAAAAGAAATAAAGAGTAGAAAAACCAACAACAGCTTGCTAAAAGAGACTCCTTTATCCTATTTGGACATCGTTCGCACAATTTTATCACACAAAAAGATGCACACTCAAATAGCATATATTTTCAAAGGAGAAAATGTACTAAATTCAGAAATTTGGTAGTCCAACAGAATATGTATTTTAAAGGAGCAAATATACACAATATAAAGCTTCTTCTTTCCATAATCAGCAATTCTAAATAGCCGAGCACTGGTTATAATCACCATACATGGAAGTACATTCATGTTTCACCTCAGTGATAATAACAATACAGCGACAAAACGTCCTACATTTACCACAGTTAACCAAAGATAACTACACATTTTGATTTTCGGATCTCCATCAAAACATGCATCAAACTAAACCATAATCAAAGTCATCCACAGAACCGACAACCACTTATAAATCAATATGTACGAAGAAGACATCAATATCAAGCAAAAGGCAGAAACACAAGATTATATTTCTTACCTCAAGAGCAAGGTTAAAACGCTTGAATTTCCTAAGCTCCTTAATAACTCTAGAAAGCTCCCATTTGGTGAGCTTTTTCCCCTGATTTTCCCACTGATTCAACACACTGGCAGAGCCCTTTTTGGGGTCATCCATCAAAATAATCCTCTTGTATACAGCATTCCATTTCACAGTTGGCCTTTTCTCATAATCCACCGTCCCGTAGCTATGCACCTGTGAGATAGAACATGTCAAGACCAGATTTTTCCGAGTTGTTATGGGCTTAATCATGGATGAATAGCAAAACCCAGATGGGAATGACTTCGAGTAAGAGAAATTAGATGATAAACACATGTTCTGGTGTCCATGATTCTGGAGATTGAAAGACGGTTTTGCTGTAGTGGGTTGGAGTAGCATGGTTTTATGATGGATGAGTTGCGAAATTGGGAGTGAAGCTCACTTCTGGGGAAAGAAGGGGAGGCGGCTTTGGGGCAAATTTGAGAGCCCTTCTGGGTTTTGGCTGACGGAGGAAACATAGGAGCGGATAAGGAGCAAGATTTTGGTCGCACCCCGCTTAACTCCTGTAGTTTCCAAAAGAGACCACAAAACTTTTCTCAGTGTTTTGCCTTCCAAGAGCAAACCATATGTTGATCCTAGTTCGAAATTTTCTCAGTTCAATATTAACTTCAGGTTAATTAATTGTACGTAATCAAATAAAAGGAGATTTAATTCCAAAGATAAAAAAAAAAAAATCTTTTTTGAAGAGTTGAGTACTCCATTTGAGGAGAGCATAAGGTCTTCTTTAAGTGTATATACAAGAATTCAAATTTCTATTAAGATCCTTTTTTTTTTTTAATGGAGTATTATTATTACATCAGTTTGCTCTAGTGGTAGCGGCAGGTTCTTTCCTTCTAATTCTTTAGGGTTTTTTTTTTCCCTTTTTTTATAGTGTAGAAGTAGGTTAATACTGTTGTTGCCGTCTGATGACCAAAAATAAATATTTTTTTTAACAGAATCTTGGGAATAAAATAGGCAGCTTATCGTAAATTTTGACGTTATGCATTCAATAAGATATATACTGGTTAATCTAGAATTGAATATTGTACAATAGAAGGTTTTAGTGTAGTTGGGTTCAAGTAATGGTTCACATAGTTAACTAGCACGCCAATCTGTGCGATTAAATGTGAGCATCAAGCCATGCGAATTCATTTCCAATTTTAATATATCGATTTGGATTGCACAACAAGTGATTTAATTCAAAACAGCGATTTTGCAGCCCTCCTCCATTTTCTGGCTTTCTTCTTCAAAGTTCAAACGACCCACCCCTTTGGTATGATTCGTATGAAGCATAATGTATTGTAGTCCTATAATTTTAGAGGAAGGGAAATTAAATCAAGTATTGGAGCTGCGCTGAATCTCACAAATTTGTATTTGAAATTCAAATGTGGTAGAATCCTCATATCGTCTTCTATATTTATTCAATTATAATTTATTCGGGTTTGACAGGGGAAAATTGCTGGCTCTCAATTCCCACCTACCACACGTCCACAAACCAAAACCCTCCAAATCAATCATGACATCAAACATCAAAATTCCTTAAAAGATTTCTTTCCAAAATACAAAATAATACAAACTCATACTAAGCTCGGAGACTCATCAGCTGCATCGCCGGCACTTTTGTTTTGCACAAGCGGAACCAAGTCCTCCTCAGCATCAGGGCTGTTCTCTTCACCGATTAATAAATGAAAGTCCTCCTTACATAAAGCTGCATGAACCAAAACGGCCGGAATTGTGGAGACTAAAGTGATCAAGAGATGCACGCCAGCTTTTGTTACGATCATCAAAACCCCAGCGATGATGCAGAACAGGAACAAGCCGAAGCGTTTGTCGATCATCTTGTGCAGGACAAAGGAGTTAGGCAGCGCCCGCAGTAAAAGCAGGTAAAGAAATGCTATTTCTTTGGTAGCCACCAAGTAAACAAGAGAGACTTTGCGCTCTGGGATGAGAGCAATGAAGAGAACGATATACACAAACAGCATGTAGTATAAACCGAAAAAGGCCAAGTTTTTGATTACTCTGATGGCTGCTGCTTCTGAATTAGGAGGGATGCTGAGAGGACAGGTGAGGTTGAAGCTGTATCCATGATCTTTTCGAGGAGCCATGGATGAATCTTTCTGAGGCATGGAGGCAGATGCCTGAGCAGCGACGGATGGTCTTTGTATGGGACCAGGACTTGCCATGGGATGGGAAGAGCCGGCGAAAGAGGACTGGAATTCTGATGATTTTTCCAAGTTGTCCGTCATTGTGCGATTAGGATCACCCTCTTATCTTATAGTTATATGCAATGTACTTGTTCGGCATATACTCGTCAAGTCAACGGTACTACGGACTAAGTCAAGTCACCGGTACTATTACAGAGGGGAATTAATAGTGAGGAGTTTTTGGTCTTCTGCTGGACTCGGTCATCTCTTAAATCACGAGTAACTCTTTTTGTCACTAAACTTAAAATCTTGGCCCTTTTTTTTTTTTTTTTTGGGTGCTGTCACGTCAAACGATGAAAGCAAAGTATGAAAGGAAGAGAATTAGACAGGTTGAAATGGACCCCTGCGGCCGAGACCCGGCCACTGGAAAAAGAGCGAAGTATGCAATGCAACTTTAGGAAAAACATTACAGTTTTGGTCCCTCGAGGTCGGGGAAATATTACATTAGTTTGTTGTATTTGAATTTTAAAACATAAATTCGAAATTATAGCCATTGAATCTGGGAATCTATGCATGCAAAGTAGTTGAAAATCTTGAAGCTTCAATTTAACGATTTTTTTTTGTTTTTTAAGAGGGGGTAAATGATGAAGAAATATTCAAAACTTTGTGAATGAGTAACTTCTAATCTCTCTTTATCCTCTGCCTAGACATGAATTGCAATCAAGTTTTACACCACAAGTCCCTCAAGCCCACAGTAACTGAAATTCTCTAAAAATATATTATACCATCTTGTATAGCTTAATAGTAAGATTTTTTTAGCAGATCACATCCACCCATAGAAAGAGCTAAACTAAATGAAGCCACTGAAGAATTTGATTAAGCACTGACAACAACCCCTTAGCATCCTGGCCATTGTCTTGGCAATATTTCGCTGTTTTCAACATTTCCGTGAATATATACCTTGGGTTCCTTGGCCTGCAAGTGTTAGGGGAAAAAAAGGTTATTAATGAGACAGAATTTTGAAGGAAGGAAAGGAGAACGGGATTTGAGTCATCAGCAGCTTACCAGTAATATTGGAGGAAAGCCAATACGAAGCTTTGCAGTAGAGAATCCATGAGTGGAAGAAAGACACCGGAAACCAGTAATGTTGGAATGCTCACTGTAAAATACAGATTCGGAGTACATAAATGGCATCAATAGTTGATTGGATTTATCGAAAGTGATTGGTCGTTCTGTATTGGCCTCTATACAAAACCATTATGTATTCTCCAGCAAATATTCCTCCAAAATCAACAACATTATCTGGCTAGCGAACACAAAATGATCTGGATTCATATTCAATACAAGTAGGCACCACAACAACCCAAACTCTATTCTTCCATTTGCGCTCAACTTGATGATTAAAACCTCATTGGGTAACGAATACAATAAGAGAAATGTGATCCTATAATAAATGAGCAAGAAATGATCCCAGCACATACTGAAGCTTTCTCACAAGTTAACAACTCTAAAAGGCCAAAATCACATGGGCTGTCCTACATAAACATTTATAACAACTTATCATCGATTTGTAGTACAGTTTACACACACCCCTATCAGAAATTTCGAATGTTAATCCCTTTGTTCAGTTTGTGAAACAATCCAATTGACATTATTAAGTTAAAAAGAGAAATGCACAGTCTTGCCAAAAGGAACCCTAAAGTGTTAAAAAAAAAAACATAAAACAAAAACAAAATACAAGCTTACTTCACAAGATATGTAAAATTTCTTTTCTGCAATTGATCCAGAAGAATCCCTTCTTCTTTTGAGTACCTAAATCACATAATGGTAGCATATCTAAGTCAGGTACGCAAGAGAACAGAAAATTCTCAAGTCACATGGGATAATACTAATCAAAGTTTTTATAATGCAAAAGATTCTAGGATTTTATTGAATATACTCAGGCTCATCCAATATCAAGGCTTTCTGATTCGCAAAACCTGGCGGTGAAAGTAGTGCAACTCAAAATTGCAAATTAATATCTTTTCACAAACAAGGGGGAAAAAACAACTATTTAACACATTCTTCACCTGTAATTTAAAGCAACTAAGATGATGCATCTCTTCTTTAGGATTGGCAAACAAAGAACAGGAAATCTGAGATAGGTGACTAAATGACAAGACACATTAACATAAAAATAAGCTCCAACTCCCAAACCCACATTCCCTGCCTCACGCCAGAAGGATACAAAAGACTAAGGTAAGAAATGTAGAAGGGAATGACTGAAAATCCAGTGACAACTTCCTTCAAGTACAAATTCAAATAAAGACTACTGAAAAAGACAATGCACTAAAGATGGGCACTATAATAGTCTAAAAACATGATGCAAAAACCTCAATTATTTTCAGAAGACCTCCCATTCCTCCATGTTCCTTGACCCCTTGTTCACCTAAAAATCTTTCTTGCGGGCCACTTTGTATCCTTTTCCTCAGAAACAATCTTACACCAAACCCCCAGATCACCCGTAATAAACTTTTTTGACTATCATCTAAAATTACCAAATCTGAAGGGAAGGGAAGGGAAGGGAAACCAAGGAGGTACAACAGTGGACCTTCTTGACTGAGATGCTATTGAATCCCTTTGGTAGAGCCATTACTTGACAGAGTTATGGGTCAACTGCAATTGCACTTCACTTTTCCAAGTAATCCATCAACAATGGAAAAATAAACACTTCAAAATCCTTAAAAGAGTTCCTGGAAAAAATCTTTTCTAATACCATACACCAGACACAAAATGACAGGACATCACACAAACAAAATGACACAGCCAACTGGAAAACTTATTTAACATAAATTGCAAGCAAAGACCCAATACACTGTGGACTACCTAATATGCTAGTCTTTCATTATTACCTTTTCCAATACATAATATGCTTGTCTTCCCATAATTTCTTGTAGACATCCTACTATGTCCGAATTAAACAAGATCATGACTTCCAAATTAAACAAGATCATGACTGTAACATTTATCAAAGAAAAATTGTTAGCATACCTCCAAGGATAGTCATTTTCACAAAATCGTGAAATTCCATTCATTGCAGATAAGGTGTCAATATGAACCCACACTTCAGTTGAATTGTTTGTCAGCTGACCTGTAAAAGCATGTCAAGTTTCCATTAAGAATATGCAATTCAATAACTGGAAGCTCAAATGCTACACTTGTACAAGAAAAGAAGCAGCAGAGAAGACATATACACACATGCCTCACTAAAAAGTAACTACTTATTCCATTTTGTGAGTTGGACATATAAATAGACTAGCAAACTCTCCCAAATAAATTGGAAAAATGTAAATGGTAGTCGTTCCTTGTTTTATTTTAAAATTGCTTTAATTCTGCATAGACTATATAATGCCATATAACCAAGATAACTTCACGAAGACTATTAACTAAAGTAATGTCCATGGCAATCACAGAAGTAAAAATCCTTAGATCAAATTTTGAAGAAGGGACAAGGAAAAGCAAAAAATCACTACTTCAGCTCCAGGACCTTTCTACTTGACAACAGATGTGATACTTCCATCTAGAACTCGAAGTCCTCATAGACTGAACAGAATATCCACCCTAATGTGTATATTTTGGTTCTCTACAAACTGTATTCTGTTTCCTGCTTCATTATTAAAAAAATAATAATAAAACTAATGTTCAAGTTGTTTTACTAGGAAAATGTACTTGACTTTTTCCAACTACTTGAATAACAAAAGAACCTGAGACACCACCAAAGATTCTACCTTATTGCAAAGTTTGAACGTCACATATCTTCAACTCATCAATATATTTGCATCCACTCATACAATGAAGTTTCTAAATGGGAGGCAATAACTTAACTCAGAATTCAAAAATTAATTCCTCATTAACAGGACTGTTTAAATGACTCCAAGCAGGCATCGCAATCAGATCTGTAAAAGTCCCTTAATCCCATACTCATGCAGGTGATAATAGTCTATATTGGACAGTCCAAATATAGAACTTAGAAGCTCAAAGATATGGTATTTTCAGCATAAATTTTAAAGCACTATGCAATGCTCTGCCTTTTAAGGTAGTCCACACATAGAAGCCCTGCATAGGATTGAAATGTTGAGACGTTCTGGGACAGTTATAGCAGGAATTGCTCAATTTTTCCTACCAATATAATGAGAAAAGCGTTGAAAAGTTTCTCACTTTATCACATCTTTGAGAGGAGACGTCAAAGTCTTAGTTATCTGCTAAGCACTCAAGCAGCTTAGACAAAACTCTACTTCTCTATACTGAATAATAATCTAACACCAAATATCTCCTGACAAGTTTTAACAGTTCATACAAATAACCTAAGGTCCCTACTAGAGCTCACAAGCAATCGTGCATAGTGCCTTCCATCAAGGCATCTTAAAGAGGTACACTTAGAAACAGCAATAACAAGGATCTGGTGAGACATCACCTGAAAACGAATAGCCAATTGATAAAAATGAAAAAGGATTTCTAGATGCGGGCAAGGCGAGAGAGTGGGAGGGAGGCAAAGAGCAGGAATCTTGATTAGAGAGCTGGAATACATGAAACTGCATAAAGGTGAGGAGTACCAAAGCCATGATTGAATAGAAACTGCAAGGCCAAAAAGTGGAGTAAATTTTTTAGTTTATACCTTAGACTAAAGTCCTTATTTCTTCGTGGTTTTCAAACCATAAAAACTGAGATGCAATCCCAATAAGTTGGTAAAAGCAATGAGGAATCTCCAAAAGCAGTCATAAAATCAAGCAGTCAGCACACAGAAGATTAACTCAAAGAAAGAAATGGAAAGCTCTCAGTAAGCTTTTATCTTAATGTTGAGAGAGAGAGAGAGAGAGCTAACCAGTTCTGTGCAAAACTTTTAGAGCATAGCCACTGGGATAGTTATCGTAGGACGCCATAAAAATCATGGTCGTGCACCCTAGACTACAAAACAATGATGAGCATGACTAAGGCAAATAATTCATTGTATACCATTTAAACAAGGTTAGTCAAGGTAATACCTAATCAAAATTGATCCCAGCATAGCAATATTAAGATATCTCCACAAGCCCTTCTTTCTATTGTTGTATCTACAGAAAAGTATCAACAACTTTAAGGCAAGGAACAAAAATATACTACAGAATCATTGAAAAATGAAAAAGACACCATATATTTTTAAAATGTGCAAAAGAATAAGCAAGTGTAACCGTAAAGTCAACTCCAACTTCCAAAGTTGGTTAATTATGGGGGCAGAAAATTTCCGAGTAAGAAGCTACAGGCATCTTATGCATTGTAACTGATCTCAAACAGGAACTTAAAAAGTATTGGTAAATACCTTTCAGATGACTCCTCAATACTAATAGTTTGACAATCACCTGAATAAACCATCATTGAAGGGTTTTTGCATCTAAATACTAGTTGTGAGACCATAGACACAAAGGGGGAACATATTACAGCTTTCTACAGACCTTCCATGTGTGATACGTACTCCTCAAACAGGAAATTGGGCAGAAAGGCTCTCCTGTGAAGATGTGATCTCATAAGTTCTGGGGGCGCAACATATTCACTCCAGAAAAGGAAAGCTATGAACACTAATGTCATTTGTGCCACTAATGAATTCTAAGCATCACCTAGATTCCATTGACCCAACGAGCCACTCAGTAGCACATGACAGGATGGGGAAAAAATGTGATAACTACCCACAAAATGACTAAAATTCAAGTCCTTAGAATTAGCAAGCAAATTCCATCTTGAATTACAAACTAAAGACCAACACGTGAGAAGAAAAGCCATCACTCTGAGAGAATCCAAAAACATAAACAAAAAAAAAGAGTGTGTATACCATGTCCTTGAAAGATTTTCACATTTAGTACCAATAAAAATCCAATAACTGCCCAGAATATCCACATCCATATCCACAACTCAAAATTTGCATACACAGTCCAGAGTCCAAGCTCAATAGTGGAAACCCCAATCCTCAGGAACTTCACAGTACAAGTTTCATTGGATTTTTGAAAATCTTACAACATATAGATTTTGCAGAAGCATGTTTCCAGAGAAAATGATAAGAACAAAGAAAAGCTATGTACATTCTGCTAGCTGCAACTGCTGCTGCCATATTAAAGATAGGAAGGGAACTAATAATGAACCGCAGTTCCTGCCACAATGAGATCATTCATGTTAGTAGGTACCAAAAGTGTTGATCAAGTAAACACCTGATAACAAAGTCAATAGGTGATACCTTGTGTGGAAGCTTTGAATAGAGTATAACAAATGAGAGAACAGGAAGAACATAGAAGAGAACCCTTCTATCAAGAAAAGCTCCAAGCTGCAAGACGGAATGCCAAGTAAAATGCAGGAATTTATGTGTTCAACAATTTTAAGACTCTGATATCCTAAAGCATTGGCTCATTGTGGCAATGTTCACCACATTATTTTGCTAACGACCAACTCAAGATACCCCACCTGATCACCAAAAGACAGACCTAGTACATGAGCTCCTGCCTTTGAAGTCCCCAGGATGGGCCAAATGCATTCCAGACCCAAAACCTAAACCCAGACCCAGAAAAGGAAATACGAGAAAAAAGAAGTCTAACCAACGAGCATAGAACTTTTGAGATGAACATCATAAGACAACTATACAAGGATTTTTTCTTCTAGTTTTCTGGGTAAACACAAGAACTAATGCATCAGAACACATAAGCATCAATGCCTCACCCCACTTATCAAAACCTCAAAATTAAGGTAGCAATTTTTTTTTAACAAGTAAAATAATGTGGTAGAGGTTTTTATGCCTTTCAAAGTAATAAACATGCTCCAAGAACTTCACCAGAGTTGACCATTAGGATAATCCTCCACATAAGCGGAATTTGAATGATTGGCATTACACTGATGCAATCATTCCAGAACATCAAAAGCTCTGCAGTTTCTCTCCACATTCCACAACTTTCAATTTGCCAAATAGAGTAAGCAGATTCTTAACCAAGTTAGGCACCACTCAACACAATTCCACCAGGTGGACAGCACTCTCCTAAACATCCTAGAATCCTCCCCATTTTGTAGCCAGTGTTTGTGGTTTTCTTTCTCCTACTTCCGACCAAATACCTAAAACAGATCTTCCTTCTTTTTTCTCAGATTTTTCATCTGTCAGTATGCTCTCACGCTGAAAGCATGCTCATCAAGAGTAATGTAACTTATTTAGGTGGTCTTCAGGCATTGAAGCTATTTAATCTTTTGAGTATATTTGTTTTGCAGGGAAGTTCAGATTCCTGCATTCTGTATCCTACAAAATTTACAAAATTTTGCAGGAAAAAGATTTTATTGAACCTAGAATGCTAAGAACTATAAAAAACTAACTAATTTCTTTTAAAACTTTAGCCGTGAACCAAAGAGACTAGTTATTATCCCTTTCTTTTTCAGTACTTTCCGCTTTCCCTTGAGTCAAAGAATGGTAGAAAAATTAAAAGGAAAAAAAAATTGTTAAACTCACAGGACAAACCTTTATATGTCTGCAATTCAATATCGTACTAGGTATTGTAAAACTGATTATTTAATGAACCAAAAGTCAAAAACCTCTGTTTGACCAGATTTAACACATGCTCTACCAGCAATGATAACATATCATGTTAACACAGTTGACTTGGACAAGGAGTCCATGCAACAAAGCAATCAATGAATATGTAGGTCATTGACCCAATCCATCCTCCAATATCTCCATCATTGTTGTTGCATTCCCAGTCTAGTCGGCCAGGGTCCACCCAAAAGAAAATTAAATAATAATTTGACCTCTCAATTTTTAGTGAGATTAACTTCACAAAAGCTTTAACATCTACCAGAAAAAGTAATATGCAACAAGCAAGGCATGGGGAGTTTGACCTAATATAAGCTTCCACTAACCAGAAAGAGTGGATATGCAACAAGCAAGGAACGCGGAAGGGCTGAAGTAAAGTACCAGTGAATAGGATGTATCTGGAGAAAAGAAGTATTAAGGACGATTTACCATTTATATGCTCCACGTTTCAAAATGTAACTTGATGCTGTTTGGTAATCTCCATTGTTATGGAACAGTAGGATTTAAGATACAAGATACCAAGGCATATGTGCATACTTATAAGACAAGATGAATGTTTTTGTCATATGACAGACAAATTATTGGGACCTTTATAGATACATAAATAAAACAAATGCAATATAGAACTTTGTATGAGATGAAAGAACAAGGATCTATTCACTTTAATGATTTAGTTGAACAATGCATTGCATAAGATTAACCATAATTTTTGGAAATATTGTAATGAAGGATACACCCCATTCAGAACTCCGATTTAAGACGGAGTTGAACCAGAAAACTTCTAGCTCAGGCCACAACCACCTCCTCCACATGACTGAATCAACCAATACTGTAAGACCTGTAATGCAGACAGCATGTCATGTATTCCAGTCAATATACTAATAGAATGACTACATGGCAATCATAACCAGTATAAACAACAGAAAGATTTCTGAATTTTGTTACATTAAAAAAAAAAATTGATTAAAAGTACAACACTACCTATGCAGAACAAAGTAGTTGCAATGCAGGTCCTTATTGCCTTCCACAAAGAAATTGATTTTGACTGCATTTGATATAGCCAAACAAAAGAATGATATATTATTGAGACAACAAAAGCACAGTAAAGACACTGCTCTCAAACGCATTAGGAAGCAAACAAATCATCGAATAACATGTCTCAACTCAATTGTGTGAAGTACAAACTTGTTCTCCTTACCTTTTACAACACCTAGCGTCAATTATGTGAAGTACAGTTACGCAATTAATAAAAAAAAAATCGATTTTCATTTAAATAACATATCTCAACTCAATAGATGTTTTAGGCCATTGGACTACTTACAATTATAAGTGCAAAGCACTAAATGCATTTAAAAACATCATTATCCTAAAAACACCTTATATTGTCAATTATATGCATATTTAGCAATAGATAACACAAAGCATGTCCACAGAATATGTTGATACCGAGTTGCAGCAGTGATAAAGCATAGATACCACAAAATTCTAGAGTCATAGCTCAACACAACTTCAGAATTCACTAATTACAGACAAGAACTAAAATACTGAATAGTGATAACAAGAATGGCAGGTCAAAAGTGGTCAGCAGAGGTATCTTCTTCAAGGTTTTGCGAATTAAGATATGTAGTTTCCATTAGATGTTGTTAAGTGAAGCTTAACATGAGCTCAGTGGAGTTTGTCCAAGGTGCTTCTGCAGGTCATTTTGGGGCCTATTCAGAGGATAAGAGCAAAATGAATAAATCAAACATAAATAGTACTTGGAACAACTGGATTTTTCATTTTTCCAAATTCTCATTCCATTGAGGATCAGCAATGAAGTAGTTAAACTTGATCACTATAGCAAATCAATACACAATAATCTTTTTGCGTTATTGGATATTTTGACACTTTTATGTTCCAAAAATCGCCCATTATAAAGTAATAGTTCATAATCCATGCAAAAAGATGATTTGGAACATGCAGTTATGGGTTTCCTGTGCATATCCTTCAATGGTGAACAATCAACCTCACAGGAAAGCAAAATATAGAAATAAATAGATCTAAAAAGGCAAAAACCATGCAGGAAAATGTATATATGAAAAAAAAAGGTCTAAAAAGACAACACCAAATGTATGCAAAGGCACAATGCTTACCAGCAGTAGCTCCAGGCCAAGTGGAGAAATGAGTAAGAGCATATCACATCTGAAGATGATTGTAGCAAATATCTGACATCAGAAAATAGAATTCTATAACCTACAAACACATAATAACTCCACAAGAAATGAAATGGAAAAAAATTTAAGAGAGAGAGAGAGAGTTGGCCATATTTGTTTATGGTTTCTCATTAGTATAAAAGCTATAGATATTAATTGGTGCAAGCTAGCAACAAAAAAGTTGTCAGGTTTGCCTTGTGATTAGACATGAAATGGAAGAATAAATAAAGAAAAAAGCAGTAGAAAGGAAAACAATGAAAGAAGAGCAATTTTAAGAAGTATGACAAAAATGGTAGTCCTATTAGTGAATTGGGAAGTGCCAATATAGAAAATGACGAATCCCAAGGAAATTCAACTTAAGGTATACAAACATTGCCTTTTCATCCTTACTGCAAACCCTTCACTGGCATCTATGAAAATATACCACAGCAAGCATAAATGTGACCCACCTTCTTTTGGAGCCCAAGCCACTTGCCAAGATGTTTCAGTGAAGTTATTAGTACTTTACTTAGAGATTTACAAACCTATCAAATATTTCCAGAGAATCCAATATGGAAAACCAGAATACTTTGCATTACAGTCACCTCCACTAAAGTCAAAACATCCTCAATAGGAGCTCAACCCATTAAGTATGAAGGCCAGGACCACAGAAGATGAACTTTTAAGAAATGGTTCTTAAAGTCACTAGAGGTAGCTTCTCAAAGCCCCATGTAGGACTTAATCCAGCACAGCAATTCATTTGAACACTGGCTATTATAAAATAACTGTAACTCCAGTGGCTGTGCATTGACACAGCAAAACCTTAAGTCCACAACAATTGGCTTCAAATAGCTAAGGCAAGATGCCAGTTATACAGCATCTAATGTCTTATACAGAACTAAACTACTTGGTATGTTGCTAAAGAACACTATTTGAACCTACGCAGCGCCCCCCCCCCCCCCCCCCCAACCCAAAACAAACACAGAGACACAAAAAAAAAAGGAAAAAAAAACACATAAAAGAAAAAGTAAAATGCTAAACGCCCAACTTTTCATGTAAGCTTCAAATAATATGAAAATGCCAACAGCACACCTAGCTGGCAGACAAAAATATCAAATAACTCTTCTCCAGAAAAGGAACTTTACATATGCCAGGTAGCATCTTGCTTAACACTGTTTGCCTCCTCATATATCTCAAACATCTATTCAAAAATTGCCATTTGCATGATCTAACAGTCAAAATATACTACAAAATGTAACAGAGACAAGGGAACACATTGATATATGAAGAAGGTCAAATCAAGACAAGGGAACACCCTGGTCTATGATGAAGGTCAAGTTAAAGTAGTACTTAAACAGTAAACGACTGTGCTTCCTATGAGTCCATATCATGTGCCTAAGCATGATAGTTGTTAACCTCGGCAGTACTTTCACAAGCTACATTTCTTCCACTCAATTAGCCTATTCTCGACATTAAGATGAACCACAGTAGACGAATATGTCTCATTCATCTAAAGTGAATTGGGTAACACTAGAAAAAGTAAATGACAAATACTGAGAAGTCTTAGTGTTGAACAAGCATTAATGAACTCAAAATGTGCCAAGAAAACAAAGTATAATAACCTGGACATCCAGAGAATAAATCTCACAAGATTTTCATGGCATGTCCACATGCGCTCATTAAGTGAGCTGAAAGCCATTGACTTTGAAAAAAGAAATGATATATTTCAGATACACACATCATATGAAGCACATATTGGAAAAAACTATTTAGGAATATCTCCAGAAAAATCCACAAGCTTAATTAATCAGATTAAACAGCAGAAGACCAGCAGCATGCAACAGAACTTCTATTGTGAAGAAACACATACCAGGCATCTTAATGCTGCATAAAAACTCCCTTTCACCCAGAAACCATATGCCAAATTAGCTGAGGAAATAGACAAAGGGAAGATCAGCCACATAAATGTCTTGTTTGCAGTCAAATATTTCAGAATAAGGCTAAAAATGATTTAAATAGCCCTCCTGAGGATCCTTCAAATACAAAGCATTTGAAAAAGTATTAAAACAATGTAACCGGTTAAGTCCAGGTGGCATTCCCAAACTCTCTCATTATGAAAAACAAGCCAGGGGTGGGTCTGCATGACGTAATTACCCAAACCAAATGCCAGTATATTAGGAAGAGGACGTGAGCAGTAAAACAACATGTGGAACTGGACAGCAGTCAATATCGAAAAGAAGGCTTCAACCTGATACCCAAACTTCTTTCTGATCTGTTCAATAGAGATTATACAGTATTAATAACCAAATATCACCAACAAAAGATAACATCATGGAATAACATTATCTAAGCAGACAGGATGCTGGTAGGATGACATTAAGTTACTTTGCCTGCAAGCATCAGATATCTCCACGACCGACAAGATAGGACAAAAAGAACCAAACATAGCACCAGGTACAACACATAACAATCAAGTCTTTTGAGATTAAAGACAAAAACTTTCAGATTATGGTTGCAATGAAATTCAAATTTTGTTAATAAACAATGAACAAATCGAAACCTTCCAAACAAACTCGGCATATTAAAGTGACTGATTCACTAACTCTTCTCCCACTATTAGTTCATACTTCATCTTCCACAAACAACTCAGTCCTAGTTTCAGTTATAGTCTTCTCCTCTCCAGCCCTAACACTATGTTAGGAACTTTAAGGGAGCAGAAGAGAAAGGAAAAAAATATGATGAGAGAGAGAGAGAGCACAATTTTGTCTTCTCTATTGTATGTCAACACATGAGAGAGGAAGGAACTTATCCTTTAGTATGAAAAGGTAGGGGAAAAAATAAGACTGAAATTATCAAACTTCTATGAGGTTTCATTGAGTGTTGCACTTTGCTTTCACCTTTTATCACCACATTTAGGCTTTCTGAAAAACAAGTTTGATCCTCTCTTCTACTTGTTCATTAATTACTTGTGTAAAGGATGTGACATGTCTATTTCCAAATCTTTTCTTTCCTTACCAATTCTTACCATGTAAGCAGATCCTAGATGACTTTAACTCATTACAGCACACTATTGGTCATCAAGTCAACACCAACCTACCCAGAGTGCAGGATGCAGTTTGGGTCAGAAGTTTTCAGCAGACATTATCACCCCAATTCCAAGCCAAGTTGAACCATGTTGATGCACTTAAAGTGATGTGCATTAGCTAAACAGACCAGGATCCACATAATCATCTATCTTTTCATGAAAGGAAGGCTGAAGCATTGTCCATAAAGAGTTGGCTATCAAAGAACTAAAAGATACTGTAGAAGAACAAGAAGGAACCAGGGATCCTTAGACAAGTCTGCTGTTTTAACAATTTGATATTTGCACCATGTTGTGAGCAAGGGATTGATTGTCATTAAAAACTTTATTTTTAAGTTATCTGTGCTCCTCGAATCAGGATAAAGTAAGTCAATTGATATATCCTTTACCATGTCTTCCAACTTTAAAGTAACAATGTGAAGGATAGGACCTAATCCTAAAAACTAGAAAATAGAAAGATAGAATAAAACACATACCTGAATGCGAAAAAATCGAAGCGTGCACAGCATGAGGAAACTCAACACTAGACGAACTAGAGAAGAAACCCAAAAAAAGGAATTAGAAAGATACAATGCTTAAGAAACAAAATTGTAAACGATATGAAGAAAAAGATATAGGAACCATACAGATATATAATTGGAAATAGAGTTAAATGTACAAGATCGCCCAAATTTTGCACCAGATGTAACTCAGAATCTCTTCTAATGGTTTTGTTATATTACATTTTATCCTTTCAAGTAGAATGAATACATCATGATTACAAATCAGTTATGTATTGGACAGAAATTATTCACCAAAAACCATGCCAGATTGCCAGGTAAATGAATTCAGCTTTTGCAAGCATTAATAGGCTCTATAAGTTTCATGCTCATGAAAATATGTTCAAACATTTAGCTGAATACTTCAGAAACCAATGCAACATACTTAAAGAGTTGTACATCAAGTGTTTCTATCAACTAGTACTACTCCTTTTCCCAAAATTTGTATCGAACAGTCCCAAGTCACCAACTTAGCACCTCAATCAACAACCAGAAACTAAAAACTTTTTCAGTGACCCAACCTCTAAACTAAATTAAATCTCGTCCAAGTAGGGGTTAGGCCAACTATTTAACCTAATCGTAATAGGAACCTAGATTACATGGGTAAACCAGAGTTTTCACTTTTAAGCACATGTAACAACATATAACTACCAGTCAACGATGAAAACAAATGCAAAATTCACATATATGGAACAGGAATTAGCCAAAGAATCTCCACATAACTTGTTCAAGTACACCAAGAGGAACATTTATGTAATTATAGACAATAAAAACAAGATAAGCAACCAGAATTTCAGTTGCAAGTTGACATTTAAATTTTTCCTCCTTATCAAAAGAGGGAAAACCCCAGCACTATGCAACACCATAAAATCATGTAGAAGTATGATCTCACCTGCATAAAGACTATAAACTTTAGGCAAGTGCATCAAATTCATTGCTAGGACAACCGGAGAGGCCAAAACTGATACAAGGAAAGCACCTACCAAAAAAAAAATAAGCGCAAGTTGGATTGTCATAATCATCAGTAAATTTTCTCCATGAAAACTCAGTTACTGCTAAAGAACATCTACTGTACATTAACATAACATCTACTTAAGAAATACCCAAATATTATATCAATTTTATCTACGGTTTAAAAATAAAAGGCTTCGCTCAAAGGTTTAGGCACATAGCTGAATTCATCAAGAACAAGAACTCTATTGTACATGAAGTCATGGCAATATTTTTATCATGACTTAGTGAGCCAACTTCACAGTCACACAGAAACAAGGATCTCAACATGCGATCATGATATTCAACGGGAAAGATAAATAATGCATTAGATAGTGTTAGTAGCTTTTACATCAGTGGATTCCTACATTGCCTAACTGCACCTAAGAGAAACAGCAACGTTTATAGTAAAAAAGTTTATGATGCCTCCTTTTATCTGCAACATCAAGTATCTTGAGAGTTTTAGATCAGAAATGAACTTGGAGAATTCATTATAAGCCAATTAAAATTGAGCTAGTAGTTTAAACTCCAATATCCAATTAGAATACTGCACTCCGATCATTAAATTCCTGCGCCACCCATGGCACTTAAACTTCCCAGCCTGCTTTTCCCGTAGACAGAAAAAAAATGCCTGAGCAACGAGTATAAATGTGTTGTAGGCACTTAAGTCATTCAATGTGTTGTAGGCTGAAAAAAATTTACTACATAAAGTCACAAAAGAAAGGCCTGAGCAACGAGTATAAATGTCTGTTTTACAGGTGAAATGTTTCACAAAGCAAGAGTCAAGACACAAGAATGACAACAATTCAGTGTTTCTGAATTCAAATAAAAAATGATCAATTCCATTCAACTAGATTATTTATCGCGTTGTAGTAAAAACTAAATTGAGCATCCAAGTCGAGAATGAAACTAAGACTCACCAATAAAAGTTCGCGGAACTACTCCGGGGAATTCCAAATGATCATACTGTTATCGCAAAACAAAACACAAATCATCAATGCCGAAATTCACAAATTAACAACTAAATGCAAAGTCAAGTATAAAAAAGTATACCTTTTCTATGTGATGCCTGCGATATAAAATATCATGCATTGCCTGAGAGAAACAAAAAAAAAAAATCGATGAAATAACATCTAAACCATTCTCAACAGAAATTCACTACGACCAAAATTTTCCATACTTTTCCATAACAAAAAAAGAGCTAAATTAACAAATGCATAGGACTCAGCTCGGAAACCAAAAACCTTGCAAGAAATTAATTTTAGAAGAATCAACAAATGTACCTGAACGTTGAAGCTTTCTTCAACTTTTGTATAGGGTGCCATGGCTACATAAAACACCGCAATCGAACCTAGCAGCAAATCATACCCTAAATCCAAACAACATTTTTCCGAATCATGCTACAATTTTAAATTATACTCCTAGAACTCAGGAAAATAACTAATTAGGAACAAGAAAAAAGACGTAGTAAGTGAAGGACAAAAATTACCGTAAAGCTGCATGAATCTTGACAAATTGGGAGCCATTGTTGTGCTGTGCAAGAGGGAAGTGGACTGTCCTTATTTTTTTAGTAGAGTGTTCGCTTCCGCCTGAACGTGCCAAACTGCCAATGCGGCGTCGCCTAGACGCAGTTTGCGAAAATGTGCCGTCCCTGTTTGGGTTATTTCAATTTGGCCCACCCAAATAACAAAAACTTTTTATTTAGCCTCCTTTGAAGTTAAAATATTTCAATTTAGCCCTGCAAAAAAGAAAAAAAATGCTTCCAATTTAAGATAACAAGTATAATTTTATTTTAATTTTTAACATGGAAATTAGTATTATGTGTATCTCACATGATTATTTTATTATTATTTTTATTTTTATCTCACATGATTTGGCATAAGCTTATGGATTGAATTGAAGTGAATATAATATAGTTGCAACATTTACGTTTAATACAAACTTACAAGTTTAGTATCTTGCATGATCTTTAAAAAAATGGGTAGTTTTACAAGTGACAATTTAATACCTCATCATGTCATTATGGCATAAAAAATGCTAAATGGCTAAAATAAGCTAGGGTCAGCATGCCTTTTGGGTTGGGCCGTGGTTTCGCTTATGGGTTGGGTGTGTGTTATTTGCGATTGTTGAGGGGGGCTAAAATAAGCTAGGAAGTTCTTCATATTATCACTTAAACGGGCATGAAGTGATCAAAAATCAATGATATAAGCAAGAAGTTGAGGTGGATTTACAAGATTGTACGCAGAAAATTGGAAGCCCTTCCATAATCCCCATGACATAATTGATACTGGGTGAAGGAATTAACCCGCGTGTCGGGACTAGGACCATGAGTTAAAGTTAAGATGGTGATTTGCGCTGCTTTATGGCTCAAAATCAACAGGTTTTTGGTTCCTGGTTAGGAAACAATAGTGCTATTGAAATCGTGCAGAGTGTAATGGATTAAGTTTTGGTTAAAATCTTCAAGAAATTGGTTTAGAACACAAACAAGTATTATCAACACCCATGATAGTTGGTGTATGTTAACTTCAATGGCAAGCATCAAGATTGGTTCTTGTTCGTTTTCTTTCTTTTCCATCTCTCATATTTTGCATTAATGAAACTTCTGCTTCTTCTCCTCCTAAACCAGTGTTTTGAAAATCAGACCTAATCAGTGGGTTCGACCAATCGAACTGCGAACCAGTCATGCGTCCAATCCGATTCAACAAATAACCCAAAAGAATCAATTAAATACGTCAAACTCGATCAAAAGGTGGTTGAATCGATAAAAATCAAGAATTTCAACAAAATTTTATTAAATTTTTATTTTCTAAAATAAATAAAAATTTGTTAAACCTTTTTGAACTGAGGTTGAACCAATTAATCGGCCGAACCACAAATTGAAAGGTTTTTCAGTTTACTCTCCCGTCTGAATTTAAAATAGTGTCCAAAACTAAACCCAATTGTAGTCTCCAATTTGGTTCCAAGATTAAAACGCAAGAAATGATGAAAAGCTTCTGAACAAATAAGTAAATATGATTGAGTATTTCCTTCCTATCGTTTCAGAAAAAGAAAAAAAAAGATTGAGTATTTCCTATCCTTTCTGTTCCGAAATGAAATACAAGGAAATTAGATAGGAGCAACCTCATAAATTATGGGTCGAAACGACTATAGGCCCATGTTTGGTGATGAAATTGAAATGTTCAACACAAGAAAGAAGTCACAAAATTAATTTATTTAAGGATAAAATACACTTTACCCCATGTGGTTTACTAGTTTTTTACATAATCCCCTTATGATTTTAAAAACTATACATAATCCTCTCATAATTTGGATTAAAGTGTCAAAGTGACGGAAATAATTCTGTATAACGGAACCTGCAAAAAATGTTGAGATAACCCTTATTTAAAAACTAAAATGGCTGAAATGACCAAAATATATAAACATAATATGTATTGCACTTTAACTCCTGATGATTTTGTGTTTTACCACATAATCCTCTTATGATTTAGTATTTTACCACACAACCCCTTTATTATTTTCAAAATATATACATAGCTTCCCTATAGTCAATAAATAATTTTCAACTTTATATATGGATACTTTTGATATTTTAGTTGACTCTGTTATAGAATGTAAATTCCATCACTTTGATGCTTTAGTTCAAATCATGAGGGAATTATATATAACTTTTAAAACCACATAAAAGTTATACGAAAAAGTACTAAACCACCAAGAAGTAGTGAAGTATCATTTAGCTTTATTTAATTTTTCTTGCCGACGTATTTTAAGAGGCACTCAATAATGGTCAAGGGAAGCATCACTCGTCCAGTGCCACCTTCAATGATTGCATTGCTTCAAAACCACACTGCTGTTCCAATCAATAATCCCATGTACTAACCACTAATGACAAATAAATTATCATAATGACTAATTTGGCTTTCAAGATTTTATACCTTTTCCAGGTTTCAAAGGTATCTCACGTGTGCTCATAGAAAAGCAACCAAATCGCCCTTCTTCCAACCATGGCCCAAAAAAGCTAAAGAAAATTTAGGGGACTGCTCCCAAATTGAAAGGAATGGCGGAATCCCATAGTCAAGATGGCATCATGATTTCAACCTCCACACAGTGCATAAATTTCAAAATCACAATTATGGGAAAGATAACAAGCAAGGGTACCAGCCCACCGGCAGGAGATTTGGAGAGCTGATTATATTACGGCAATAAAGCATGCAGTTAAGAGTGAATTGAAGCATTTGATGTTTGAGTTGTGAATCTTTCGTTCTTATATATAAAAATATATTTCACCAATATTTTAATATAGGCAACCCAAAACACGTAGTGTAACGATTTGATGTATTTGAAATAAAAAGATATAAAGATTTTTCTTTGGAAAACTTCAATCCAAACAAGGTTAATTAAGTTATATAGTACAACTTCAATCGATTGCTGAATTATTTTGTAGGAATTGGACAAGTTACCAGCTCTTGTTTCTTTGTCCCACATGCAAAGTTTCTATTGTCAAGCGCATAATGATCAGTCATGAATGATCAATTGAAAGTGAATGCAAGGCAAGTCCCCTTTCTAGCTAGCCAGCACGGTAACAATATATGGTCAAAAAGCAATAGAAGCACGGACAGTAAAACGATATATGCTTGAGGAATAGCTAACATATATAACTACTAGAATATAGAGGTTGAAGTTTTATACACATAAATTAAATCTCATGATGAGCTGAAGCTAACGCTATTCGATGGAACATTAATCACACCATAAAAAGAAGATTGATGCAAACGACTAGCCTGTGTACAATATATAATTTACTAGTTATACAAATCAAGCTGCTAGAATGAAGTAAAACATTCATGTTCAGACGAGTTTGAGTCGTCACAAGGGGAGTGATTGTGTCTACCTTCATACGTAGTTATCACCATTCGACAGTCCTCTGATAGTCTTTCAACTCTCTTCTTCACCCTACAGTTATTATGCGTACATCTGTAGTAACTTCTGCAAAACCAACCAGAGACATCCTTCAATTGTATACTGAAAAATCGTCATCCAATCAACAAATAATGCCGTAGTCATGATTTAACAACAAAATTTTCGTAGTCATGCCATGCATATCAGTCTTACACACACCCAACGGGAAGTCGCATTGCTTTCTCTTGTGTAACTAGACTATCATGGGGATCGCCAAAGTTAGCTCGGTTCATGCAATGATCCCTAGTAAAATCATTGCTGGTTCATTTTACAATAGATAAATTACAGCAAATGAAGACCTAGAATCCTCACATTTCCTTAGTATCTGAAACACCAAGAATGAACAGCAAACATTTTCTTTCATGGATGCATCTTTTAAGGATGCTAGTTAAAGCAACATGGTGCCCCATAAGGCTACACCTTACACGCAGCTATTACTTCTGCGTGTTTGTATCACTTGCCCACAATTAGTTAATAGCTCATCATTAGCTAGGGTTCAACAAATAATTCGAACTGCAACAGGAAGTATTATGAGTTTTAGCATTCCAACTCGAGACTAATTTGACCATAATTTCCACCTAATATGAAGAAAAATAATTACCTACTCAATTAACGTAGCAATTGATCATTAGACTGAAATATCACCACGTTTTGAGCTCATAATCGACAGGAGTGGTTTTATGTAATTGACAATGTCATATTAGAGCTCAAAATAATGCAAAAGATGGAAATCCTAGCAATGATGGAAAAATTTGTTGGCCAGTGGAAACAAATATTACTTCAGGAAGGGAGATAATTAGAATAAGTTGATCTGTATAGTCCAATTTTTATTTCCCTAGCATGTTGCACTTTTGTTATACTTGCTGTTGTCTGTTTTGAATGGTCTAAAACCAAGTTCAAATTATTTTATTTAATTCTTAGGATTTCAACAAAAAGGTTTTCAGTTCAAATATGAACATATATACTATGTGAAACAACACTGCCGAGAGTGCTCTTAACGAGCACACAATAAATTACTTAGGTGCAGATGAAGATTTGAAGACATCAAATATTAGACTCAAAATCTTCATGTGGATTAGATCAAAATAATATGTATTATCAATTTTGAATCCGAATCCAGAAGAACTAAATTATGAACTGAAAGATTGAATATTGATGCAATGTATGATCGACTTATCAGATATAGTACACATTATTATTAAATTATAGCTGGACTTGAACCTTAGTTGATTGCACCGAAATAGTATTATGTCCACAGAAACTTAGATTCAATAATTTTGGATTCCTTAAGATCCAACCTACCTACCCAAGCACAAACGTGTCTAAGTACATTACCGGGGTGAGGGTTAATCTTCCAAATGCCATTGGTAAACAAGCTCTATATCCTTTACTATGAACCAACTTTAGATTTGTAGGTGCATAAAAAAGATCACCTAACATCTTTTCTATCATTGTATGATTAAAGTTTTGCAGTATAAATGATACTTTGGATGACCACACAAGGAAGTTAAGTATAAGTGGTACACTAAAACGCACGAGTTGTTCCCTAGAAATCTAAATATTTTACAAGAGGGCTTGTTTTACCTTAAAGAAATTATGTTCGTGAGTTTTTCTTTTCTTTTATTTTTCTCCAACCATTGTCACATTATAGTTGCATATTTGTGGGTGGATATATTCGGTCAAAATTATTCTGTAGCAACAATTGGTCCCTCACTAAAATTTTCCCCTATCCACCAAGTAGTGCTGAGAGAACTTGGTATAGACCTCAATACAAGTAGTGTTTGAACTTGTGACACCATTCAAGAGCATATTGTTATAGAAGACTTCCACTTTATAAGTAGGTACTGCAAAAAGCAAATCTATTTGACTATACCGTAACTAAATTACTTTTGGAACGAGTTAAAAGCATACTTCAACAGTACTTGTAGTAATATACTTTACAAGTATGTACATTTTTCTTTACTAAATTTTTTAGGAACCTTGTAAAAATATTGCACTTCCAACACTCAAGTTAAAATCTCCGAGCTTATTGTTGTGTGGTTAATACTTCCCTAGAAAGAGGTTGATACTTCCCTAACCATATGATCATATACTATAGGTTTTCATTCACATTTACACTAGTCGAATGCTATCTTGAATGCTTTTACAACTTTTTAGCAAAATTCTCATGAACTGAAATCTAAAATCAAGGGGTCACTAGCACAATAATACAGCAGTTATTCTTTTAACAGGACATTAGGCTTTGAAAAGCATGAAGGTGAATAAGACAATCATATCATGAGGCTGTAGAATTCTTGTTAGATGCTCATCTATATATGAGGTACATTAAAGTGAATAGGATAGTCGAAGTTTTACTTATGAAACTTCTCTTAATTAATCATACAGTTTTTTTTTAGGCAGAATCTGAACCTAACAAAAGAGAGAGGAAGAAGGGCCTGAGATTAAACAATGGATCCTTATTCTAAAGCACATCAAATTAAATTATCATTCTCGTATTCCATTCACTGTTGTCATAAACTCATACGACAAAGCACAAATAATTTTGTTTGAAACCTTCCAAAATATGTACCTACCTACCATGCTCCAAAGAATTTTCAGAATGAGTCGGGAATCACTGATGACTTTTGAACAATATGCAAGAATGTGTCGGGAAAACTAATGCTTTTCAGGACTTCAATCACACAAGCATTGAAACATTCCACCTACATTATTGAACCCCATTCTGGTACTCCAATTTCTCTTCCGCCCAACCCCCATCCCCACGAAAAGAGAAAACAAAACCTCTCTTTGGGCCAGATAAATCAAGAAGAACTACATAATACGTACTACTACTACTACTTATCTTTTTGGCATATTGTATAGTGAATTGGAAATAAATCAAGCTTTGATTTCAATACCAAGCAAGAATAATGACGAGGTGAGACCAAGAAGGCTACAAATAACACTCAAAAAGATTTGCACCAAGAAAAAAAAAAAAGGAAAATGATTTAAGTGAAAAATATCATGAACAGGGAAATGAATGCAGCTTGAAGAATGTTGATCATTTCCGTAATATGTTAAAGCGAACATTTCAGTACAATATGGGTAATAAGATTAAGTTTTCCAATAAAGTAATCAATCTTATACCATGATTTGCTTAGAAATTTTTTTTTTTCCTGTTACCACGATTGTTCAATGACTGAACTATGAGAACGATACAAAAAAAATTAATAACTATGAAGAAACAGAACTGTCTGTGACTTAGAGGGCAACGATATGGATAGAACAGTGTCCGATCAACATTCTCCCCCACTTCTTTTACCACTTCAGAAGCAATTATTGTGAATCATATGCTCAACGTACTTTGTTACCAAATTTCTTCTGAACAAAGTGATAATGGAGATCTCCACTTACCCCTCTCATTCCCACAACCAAAGAATTCAATGGACTATGAACATTCCAGCAATTAAAAGTTTCTAGACATCTTATATTTATGTGTGTACGTGTGAAAGAATGGATTGAAGTACCTCGGGTGAAGGCTGTTCTTGACAACTTTTTGGCCATATTTCCTCCATTTGTAACCATCATCAAGGACATCTACATCACTCCTTGTCTGGAAACAGAATCTTGGCTCTCTTAACTTTCTCCTTACCTTCACCTTACCTTTTTCTGAGGCCGAGCTCCTCCACCTGGCAAATTCATCAGATTTTTCAAACGTTTATTTCTAACTAGGTCCTGGCTGGCTGCAGCTAGTTGGCTAGGGGGATTATTCTTTTGTTGCTACAAATAGATAGGCTTGCATCAAACAAACAGCAAGAGGCCAAAACTGAAATCATCATTGCTGACAAGAGGGAGAGTGTTATCATATGTTGTTATCAGAATGTGGCGGATCCAGTACTGGTCCTTTGGGAATAAACACCACAGAACACCACATGCGTTTTGAACTATTTTTGGATTTTGGGGAGAAAAAGAGAGGGAGAGAGAAGAAATGGCATTGGAAAATGGTAACTGTGCAGTGCGCAATCATATTGGAAGTTGGAACTTGCAATGGAACCTCGTGAATCTCTACTGTATATGGTAAGATCTTCCTAGATTCTGATGAAAAGCATAATACTAGTAAAGAAGCTTCTCTAGGGTAAGATAATTAGAAGCAAAAAAGAGAGAAACTAGAAAGACGGCTTTATGGAGGGCACAGAAGCCTGCTTTTACAACTCTTTGGGAATGGAAATCATTGCTAAAGAACCCCCCTTCAGCCCTTTGGATTACATCCCTTCGAATCAATAAAAAACCAGGGTTTTCCCAAATATATATGTAAGAACTAAGCCATAAGAAAGCTATCCATCTGTCCATGTATCCTTTTAGGGTAAGGAGAGTGCACGAAAAAGAGAGAGAAAAAGAAATAGATCTGAAGGTAAGGGACTAATAGAGGGATATGATACCAGGAATTGGTACCCTCGTTGGCATTATTAGTACCGCAATTTTGGTCACCAACAGCCTTGGGATTCAGCGAGCCCACCTATAGTTTTCGCCATGATGCATAAAGAAAGCAGGGATCAAGACTCAGGCCACAAAAAATACTACCAGAAATTCAACAATTAATGATTTAAAAACTACTAACAAGAAACATTTCAGAAATTGTAACACAGATATTTCTGTGATCAGATACATTAAACCCTACTACTACCTAAATTAGTAGTTTCAATACCTACCTGGTCGTTATTCCATGAAGGTCTAGTACTGGTAGCCACAAGTTCATTATGTCTGAACCCAAAAGAACCGTTATGATTGCTGGTGGTGCTACTATTAGTGTGATTATTTTCACCACCACCATGGAGAGTCTGCGAGGATATATGAGAAGATTGTGATGAAGGGGCCAAGAAGCTCAAAACCTGGTGATGATCTTCAAACTGTACAAAACCCATCTCAGGAATGGGATGAGGAGCAGAGAATGAGGGTGGTAGCTCATAATTGGGATTCAAGTGCAACCCTGATGCTGATCTTTCTCCTTCCATTAAAGCCAAGTCGTGATATTTTCAAAGCTGGTGTTGATTAAGAGCTAAGAAATTCGTTTAGATTCTTCTTCTTCTGCTATGATAGTGGGTGTTTGGCTGTTGCATGGGTGTCGTACAACGTGTGGGACTGGGGAATGGTGGCGTTTGTTCAAGGTATATTAAACTCTTGCGCAATTGTGCTTCTTGTTGGATGGGGTATTTGGTCAACTAGTAAAGGCTGGAAGGAAGGGATGTTGTAGGAGCTGTAGTAGGAATTATTTCTTCTCAACATCTTAAGGCTGTCGTGAGAATAACGAGGATAACATGTACTACAGTATAAAGTGTGTAAAAAACGCTGGAGATTGGAAACCCTTTTTCTGCTCTCTTCCCTCTCACCATTGTCATATGCATATGCTATGGTATCACCTTTCTCATTTCTATAGCTTTTTTGACGTTAATACTGCTGAGGCAGGCCTTTTGTGACGCAGGGAAGAGGTGAACTCTAGGGAACAAATTTGGATCAATGTATGGTAAGTTATTGACCAAACACCTGTCATTAGATCAGTTTAGATACACATAAAATTAGTGTAGGCAACTTCGTATGCATACATGCATGTTTAATTATAACATACTGCGACGAAGTAAAGTACAATTTATGTGATTGTGTGCAGAATTCCAAATAGAAAAGAAAATGAAATTTCTGATTATGCTTAGCCAAACCCGTAGAGCAGGAAAAAAAGAAAAGAAAAATTTTCAACCAAATCATCATATACCTTCCTTGACTTGTAAAAGTTTTGGAGGCTACTTTTATATGATTGGTATAGAGTGTCTAGAAAGTTATTTGTCCGGTTTCACTTTCAAAAGTTCTAGGCATGTAATAAGTTTTTAAATTGGAATTCAATGGTTTTTAGGTGAATTCAGAAATTATTTATAGAAGTTATTTTTAGCAACTAGCGTTATGTCACTACTTGATTTTAATAATTAAGCAAATACAGAATCCAGAAGATTTTATATCATACTTCTTATCCTATACCCTGTCTCACTTTTTATTGTATTGTCACTTTTCTTCACAAACATCCTTTCCTTAATTTCCAATAATTAATAACAGAGTACAGAGAAAAAAAATAAGTGACTAAAAAAATAAAAAACATCATAGAAACATGGAACTTTTATGAATTTTTTGTTGTGCTTTTGCATTATAAAGTGTTGTTTTAATGTGTTATGTTTTCCAATTATTAGTTTTTGAAACTTAAGGGAATTAAAAATGAATTGAAAAAGGATCTTGTAAAGATGGCAATATATAAAAGGTATGATAAGAGGTGGAGCACGAAGTGAGATAGAAGATTCTTTACAAATGTCAATATGAGCTAGTGCACACATGTTGATATACACATAAGGAGAGCAAAGTTAAACTTTTATATTCTAAGAAAAATTAACAAAAAAAAAAAATTCTAACTCTACCAAGAAACTTTATAAGATTTTCCTACTTGTTCAGATAGGATATTATTTAGAATAATGTTTTAGAAAAATACTGTAACACCTTTTATGATATAATGTATGTGAGATAAACAGATAGTAAAGAAGATAAAAAAATAGTTGATAACGTGTTTATGATTCAATCAAATAATATTTTACAAATAAAATCATATCCAAACAAACCCAAAATATTGTGAGCCTTGGGAAAAGACTTTCTATGTACAGAATGATACTATCGTGTGTTTGCAGTTTGCAATGTTGGTAATGCTCTTATGTTCGCTTTAATGGTTGTTAGGGCAGTTATCCCACTTTTTCGTTGATTTTATGTTGAGCCTTAGAGTGGATGGTTAAGCCCATGACCGTGGGACCAAAAAGGTAGTTCATTGTGCACATTTTAAGGTGTTTTGAACAACTTAAACGGCTGAAGTGCCACAACAGTAAATGACACTCGTAGGATTGTTAGGTTTGAAAACTTTTTCGTCTTTCCTCTTATTGATGTCCATTTTGGTTTGGAGATGAAATATGACAAGTGTGGGTTTTGTGTGTTTCAGGATCCACTCTCGTCTCTCTCTTTGTAGTTTGTATATGAGGATATAATCCAATACAACAAAACGACAGTACGTAGTCTCTACCTTTTGAGTGGAGTTTGCATCTGTTTGATAAAATTTATAGAGAGGTTACTACAGAACGTTTAAGCCCTGCATTAGAAAAATCAGAACTTTGGTTAAACACACAAGAATTTGGTGTGCAACTCACCTATTCAACGATCTGTTACAAAGCGCTTAAATTCAACTATGATAATTGTCAATTTTGGCATTTTCGATATTCTAGTACATTTAGGTTAATGAATCCAAAGTGATTTTGAGAACAATAAAACATGTGATTATCATGAAAGAACGGCTCCGGAGAAAGAATGTAGAGCTTTATCTTTTCATTTCTCAATTCCTCTCTTCTTTTACATTAGTGTTCACCTTAAATGGGGTGAGCGACAGGGATTGGATGGGAGAAAATTTGAAATAATTATTGTAGCACTTTTTGGAAGGTAATGTATATGAGATAAAAAGATTGTTAGAAAAATAAAAAAGTGTATTAGAAAATATGTTTGTGATGCAAGCAAATAATTTTTGTGCAAATAATAGCTTTCCAGACACACTCATGGCTCTTCCAGTACCACTAACACAAAGTTTTTTAAAAAAAATTAAATATTTATATATAATTATATACACATATGCACACGTACACATATTATAATTACACATCAATAATAGATGCATATATATATTATATAATATCATAATTTGTCTGATAAAATGATAATTTGGTTATTTTTAGTTTATTTGAATCTTTTTACATATTTTAAGCTATTTAACAAAAAATATGAAAATGATTTTTAAGCTTGATTTTACATTGAATATTTAGCTAAAAATCTAAAAGAACATTATATATATATATACAAAAAGTTGTCATCATATGTAAACAAATAATGTCAAAATAAAAAATTATAATTATAATTAGCCAACCGCAGGAGCACCGGTGGGGGCATGGGGCGGGATCGAAAGGAGCGAAAAGCGGGGGCGAGGGAAGCAGGAGACAGAGCGAGGACGGGGAAAAAATTTTAGAACATGAGATGGAGGACGGAGGAAGGGTTCTCGCCGGCCCAAACCCACCCACCCTATTGCTATCCTTAGTATTAGTTGCTTAATTTTCTTCCCTAATCTTATCCCCAGTTGCTTTGATCCTCTTTCAATGCCTGTTTAAATTTCTGTAATTTGATTCGACCATTGGCCTAAAATGCTACAACTTACTCCAATCTCTTACCGGCTATGAAGATTGACGTCCAATTACAGCAAAACTTTAACATTGACTAAGATTGCACGGGTGTTTGATTTTGCTCCATTATTGTGCATCCCCATTACAGCAAATTCATAACATTGACTAACATTGCACGGCTGTTTGATTTATCTCCGTTATTGTGCTCGTGTCTCACGAACTACTTTCCAATTTCCATACCTTTAAAGTCAGTACTAGGTCCAATATGACTTTATTAACTGAAATAGCGCCCATGCATTGAATGCAAGTGAGGCTTGGTTCAACTCCTAAGATTTGTCATTTTGTCTAATGAATATTTTGGTTTAAATTACAATAATGTCTCTCGTTGGTAAGCAATCTATAAGTTCAGCATGCTTCATACACATATATATATATATATCTTATATACATCGACAGTGTATATACTATCATCGTTAGATTCATGACATGTGTGCAAAACTTGAGTTTTAAATTGAAATTTTGCATAGTTATCATTCATCTAACGCTAACAATGTATGCACTGTCAGGATGTATATACTGTCAGTGTAAAAAAAATTAATTATATATATATATACACATTTTGCCTATGAATATTTTGATTTAAAGTACAATGTCAGTGGTCTCTCGTTGGTAAGCAATCTATAAATTCAACATGCTTCATATACATACATACATATATATATATATAGTAACTTGAAATATTAACGAGTAGCAAGCAGTACCAATGGAAAGGAAGTATAGCAAAGTATAGCCCACTACCATGGACCGCTAGTGACATTTGCATCGCAGTTTCCATCATGTTCAACAGACAAAGAACATGTGCCGAAAATGACGGAGGCAAATACATTTTTCTATGCAATCCAAGAGTATATGCTTGATAATTTATTCAAGCCTCGGACTCATGCGATATCTAATTCTAAATACAATCTCATGTTTCATAGACCTAAAGAAAGGGAAATGATTGGATTGTAATTTTTACTTTTTTCGTGAATACATTTCTCAATTATATTTTTATCTTATGTATATGTATATATCAAATTAATACAATATATTTTTTATAAAAACTCTTAAAAATAATCGTCTAAGCGGACCAATATCAGCACTTCTTAAAAAATTGTAGGCACGCCTTCCCTTTTTTTTTGGCATTAGATGAAATTTGAAAAGCGTCTAAAATTTTTTAAGAAGGGCTAATATCATCATCCTAAAGAAAAATGGAAAAAACAGTTACAAGTATACAGCAACTCTATTGTAAAACGTAGCAAGGGTTGGCTGTGTGTTAAAACTTAAAAAAAAAAAAAAAGGAAGAGAACATACAATCTAAAAAATCTTGGAAACAATGAGTACTGGGGTCCATCAAAATTTCCATCCATGTCAAAATGTCTATGCAAATTGGAAGAGGGCTAAAATCATAAGCGTCTAAAATCCTGCCAAATCCAACTCCAATAGATACAATTGTCTACTCAGACCACCCTCCCCTGCAAAAAGATGAGAAAACTATCATGGCTCCCACAATTCATATGCCATCTTTCTGGGCCTTCCACTCAACATATCTCATCTCATCTCTATCATCAGTTATTTCATCCACAGTTGTCTACTTTCCCAGTCTCCTTGAAAAGACCCTCCCACAATACCAACAACATCTAGTCTAGTAGTATTAGGCAAACAACTTCATAACTATTTAGCTGAAATTTTTTTTTTTTCGAAAAAGAAAGAAAGAAAGAAAAATATTCAAGACCCCTTCTTTCCCTTGGGGCAAGGACCGTATATTCTTCCCTAAGAATCCATCCATCACTTGTAGTCTTTAAGATGTACGTCCATACACTCCCATCATTCGTACTGATTCCTTTATTATGTAGGTAGGACGGACATCTTAGGCCAATTGAAGAGGTTAATGTATTGAATACATTTCCTAAAATAAATAATTTTTCAACTATAAGTTCAAGAAAGTGAATCCATGTTTCAAAATCGATTTTGTTGTTTAATACTTAGAACTTTAAGCACATCTTCAAACGAATTAATGCATCCCACAATTTTTACATGCATCCCAAATTGAATGTTATGTTCTCCCAAAATCCTATGAAGTTTACTAGTCGACATTTTTAAATACAGTTATAGCCAATCAAACACAAGCTGCTGACTTTCTTCCTCCAAGATAGCCAAATTATTTTTCTTCTTGTTAATGAAAAAGTGGTGAATTTCAAAAATCACGCATTTAGAATCTAAAATCTCTTAACTTTGAAACAGCAACTTTAGCCAAATAATAATAATAATAATAATATTCCACATCTCATACTTGAAACTTGAGATGTAATGTGGCAGCCTCCAGATTACGTGGTTCTATCTTCAATTTCTTTTCCATTTCTTGACGTGTAAAATTGAGCCAAAGCCGTAGAAAAATACTCCAACTGTCAAAGAAATCTGCCTTTAGGTTTTTAAAAGATTTGCTACAAATAAGTGAAAGGCATATGTGTATGTGGGCTAGCAGCATAAAAAAGTTGCGCAGAAAGTTGGGATACTAGTCTGGAGTCTAAGTGTCCATATCGGAATATATCTGACAGCATGCAATCAAGTACGGCTTTTCTCATTTGCCTGACTCACTCACTCCTGTTCCTATCAAAATATTCTTGGAAAAACCTATGAACTTTTCATTTTCTACTCATCCTTCCCTTCCCCTCCTAAGTGCCATTCATGGTGAGTCTGTGTATTCTTGATCTTGGTTTAACAGAAAGCTGCATATTATGGATAAATAAAAGCTTCTGTACTTGTAATTTCCTATGGGGTCGAGATTGAATATGCCTACAAGCAACTGGTTCTTGTAGCAAGGTCTTGAAGTATCGATAGCCCTTTTTCTCTTGGAATGAAAGAACTAATTAATGTCCCAATATCTCCAATAAAAATTGTCAAGCTGCCCTTCAGAGAAATTCAACAGAACAAGAAGCTGAATAATCACAAAAGGAAAAAGCAAAGAATGACTGAAAGAACTAATTATTATGAATTGCTGCCTTCTATTCTATTGAGATGAAGGAAAGCCCATTGTACAGATCGAAACACCTAAGCAAAACCCTTTTGGCAGGAGTAACATCTGAAGGGCAATATAGCCTGCATCTGCATGGAAGCTTTGCCATCCATCCATCCATCCCTTCTTTTTTGCATTGTCCTTCATTTTGGTTCCTCTTCTACTTACAACTGCACAATCGATAAGTTCTTTTATCTTTATCTTCCACAAGGTCGATCGTAGTACACGCTAAATTAATGTGTTGAACTTTATAATAACTTATGAAGGTAAAAACAGAAATTGAGAATTATAGCTTATTGAAATTTGGAGATGGACATTGTTAATGCACATCCAAGTCTTCATTTCCAAAGTCCATACCAGTTAGACTCTGACATGAAATCTGTCTAAGAATTCTTCTAAGCAGTTTTACACACATTTTTTCACAATTAATACTGCAAAAGTTAACATATACCGCATGCTTCCTCCACAAACAATCACATAGCATATGCTTTCTTGATTTAGCATAGAAAATCATATAACATATAGTACTAAATTAGTTTGTTTGGATAGAGTATTATTTGAAATAATTAATGTAGTGTTTTTTGTGATGTAATGTGATGTATGTGAGATAAAAATGTGGTTGAAAGTATAAAAAAGTGAGTTGAAAAATACGTTTATGATGCAAGCGAAATATTATTTGAAAAAAAAAAAAGAGATACCCACTTTTTCAAGAAATTGCCTCACTTACCAAGTGCCGTATGCGTACTTCTAATTAGCCAAACCCTAAAGTAAAAGCTATTACTGTATCATGAAAATGACAAAAGAAAAAAAGGTAAAAGCCCCAATAAAAGTACAAAGTTAGCCTTCTTTTACGCTGTAATGTTTGAGATTTGATATTGATTTTCACACTGTATATATGTAGCATGAATGAGATTGGGGTACTTCTTTGTGAATCAGTGGGTGGTCGTTGTTTCTAACTTTTTAAAAAAAAAAAAATTTCTCTGAGTTATTCTGGCTAATAATAATAGTTCTCCTTGAATTTAGAAGGTTTTACGTGATACGATACAACTATTGCCTAAACTTTTGAAAGAATTGATGCACAAATTATGTGCTTGATTGATAAAAGAAACATCAAATTAAGTAAGCATAGGTATATATAATAGGCTTCCCAGCCATCAGTTGGTCTTGTTACAACTTCGTTTCCTTGCGCTGAACAGCAGATGTGAAATATAAAAGACCAGTAGCAGACCACTGATGCTGCATCGATACATCTAGCTGAGTATCAATTGACAATAATATTTCTTGTGATCAACCTACGGCAAATGTTGTTAATTTTCGTATACATTCCCTTTGATACAAGTATTCATCATCATAAATAATAATAATTAAAAAAAAAAAAGTAGTCATCATCATCATCATCATCATATAGCTAGGTTAAAGAATTTGTTACATGAGCAAGTTTTATTTGTACCACATGCGCAACGTAATACAATACAGTACGTGTGACAAGAAACTAGCATCACTCATTGTTAATTTTACTTTGTTATCACAGGTGCACGGCCATCTCTGTGCACGCACAAACATAATCTTGATCTTCAATTGGGGGGGTTGGGGTTTGGGTAGATAAGTCCCTCACAGGACTCCAAAAGTTGCCGGCTTTTGGAGTTACTGTAGGGATTAGGTTTATTTGTTTAAATTCTTATTTCTGTAAGAAAATGTCAGAAAAAAAAATTGGCACAGATACTTGATTTGTCAATTTGACCAGTTTATGTCTCAATGTGAAACACTTACTAAATGGTAAAGTTATAGTATTAAGTTTGATATTCGATATCAAGATTTTTATTTTTTTTTTCAAAAAAAAAAACCCTCATCTTGATATTGAAAAGGGTCAAGTTCTTTGCCCTCGTATCAAAGGGTCAAAATCACATGTATGTTTAAAAATTGAAAAGCAAGAAGGACGGTATTCATATCATATCAAGAGCTTCTCATACTTTATTATTATACTATTTATTAGTAGTAAATACTAAACATCCCCTCTCAGTCTCAGGTACTCCAATTCTTTTGGTGGTCAAAGTACAGCCTTGGAACCTGCTAGTAGCCTAGTACTTGCACCACCCTAGAGATTTCTGTGAAGTTTGCCTGCAAGGGGATGTGATGACGATCCTTCTTTTGGTCCTAAGCATGCATAAAAATCATTAAGTTGCTGAATCCGACAGAAAGTGTAGCTATTGGACAATTTGGCAAAGCAATAGATTAATCCTTGTGAAAAATAAGAAAGAATTATGAAGTCATAGTTATGTTTTCTACGGAACCCTAACGGATTAGTTTGCGTACGATTTTTTGTATCTGTCACATGTTTTATTTTACACTCGCATCAATCTCTTACTGTACCCAAAAGTTTCTACTCATTTTATTTGTCAAAAGTCTGAGTTTTATTTAGGTACACCAAATATCATAAGATATACGTAAGTGTATAAGATATTATAAAAAAAAAAAAATACAGCAATCACACATATAATTGTGCCAAACATTAATCATACCTGTCATGGTGTTTTCTTCGTACAAGGGCACGTGGATTGAGTTATTAGAGACTGGCTTTTCATTGAAAAGGGAAGCTAGAAATGACATTTTTACATTTTAAAATAGTAATTGTATTGGACATCTAGCTCATATGCGGGACCTTGAGTTTCCAATACATTAGTGGCGAAAATCAAGAATTCACCACCTAAGAAAGAGTGTGGTATTAATCTTGCACGTCAATTAGGAGGAATTAGTGGCGATGAAGAAGAGCAGTTTGGCAGGAGTTGGTGGTGGTAATGGTGGTGAAGAAGGAGATGTAATCTTGGTTGATTAATTATTGAAGTTTCAAACTTGATTTCTTTCTCTATGTTCCTCTTCTATTCGTTTTTATATTTTATCATTTTCCTTCACATAAATTTTTTTCTAGATAGTAGTTGGTTCATTTGATTTTTTTTTCCTTTTCCCAAAGTCTGCTCTTTAGTTGAGTTTTCAACGTGTATTTTGGAAAGGCATGTTTTTTCAATTTTATCTGCGAAACGTTTTAAATTAAGATATTTTTGTCATTGCACCATAGTCATCGACAAAGAGTTAAGCAACTATTGGTGATTAAGGGGATAATCATAATGCGCTCAAACTACAAGCTGTGGTTCGTAATACGGACAAATTTCAGGAAATGTAAATATAATCAATCCAAAATAAAAGGGCAAAATACCCTTAAAAAACCGGGGCCGGGAAGAAATTGAAATCGAAATAGAAAGAACAAGTGAAAAAAGAAAAACAGTGGCAACAGATGAAACCATCAAATAGCAAGAAAACCTTTGTGCTATATGAAAAGGAAATTTACCTACAGACCCGACAAGCTAATGATTTCGCGTTTAACATTCAAAATGGCAATGGATAACTTTCTCAAGAGATTAGTACAACTTGAAGCAATGAGAGGTAAAGGCAAGCATGTATATGTGCAAATTTTGCTGAATTCCATGCAACAATAATGGCAATCCCAATCAGCGTCAAAAGTCTTCCAAATTTCATGATGATAGAGTGTTGCATCGGATATTTGGTAGGTCTCACTCTGTCTCACTTCCTCTTGTCCCCTTGTGTCCATTTTTTTTAGTGGGATTTTGCTTCAGAAGAAGAGTGTTGGAGTACTTGTTGCAACTTTGAACTTATGTAGGGAATGTTCTACAGGTGAAACTTGGCATTCCTTCAACAACTCTTCATCAACGGTTGATTATAAGCCCAGAGATCAAGTTAGAATAAGTTCAGTGATTGATTATTAGTTCAATCATACTCTGGCCAATCTTGTCTTGAGACACCATTTAACCACCCTAATAAATAAAATATATGAGAAACAATTCGGTTTTTTTTTCCATTTTTTTCCACTAACCTATTTTTACTTCAATTTCAACCTGCATGTTTTTTTTTTTCAATCGTTTATTGACATGAAATGAAGCTTAAATTGGTTTCACGGCAGCCTTTTGTAATAAAACATATAAACCTAGGTTTAATATTGGAGTAATGTTCGCAAAAGCTCTATTTTTTCATTAATAAAATCAGGAGAGAATTATAAGAAACAACTTCACGAGTTCGACTAATCTCTAGCACTTTGAGACTAAACACTTCAATTTTATAGCATATAGTGATATAGACAATTATATTCTGCTAGTGCTAATTTAGAAATAAATAAAGTTTTATGTAAATTAATTTTATATGATTTTTTAATTAAATTAATAGTTATTTTTATAGTTATACTTACATCTAGTTATGTTGGTAATATGTTCTTAGTCGAGTGGGATTGATAAAGAAGAATGCGGGTGCTGGACATATTTGGATATGAGATTATTTGAAATAATTATTTTAAAATTTTTTATGATGTGACGTTATTAAGATAAAAGATTGTTGAAAATATAAAAAAAAATTAATCAAAAATTGTAATTGTGATGCAAACAAAATAATATTTAAAAAAATTATTACTTTTCAAACACCTGAATTTGAGTGTCAAGTGGGGGCCTACCTAGACACCTGAATTTGATCGTGAGAGTAAATTTGATATTACAAAAAAATTACTGGAAAATGTGTTGACAACACCTGAAGTTATTGTATAAAGGTTCCAGCCCAAGCCTTTTTCGTATATATCATCAGTCCAACTTCATTCGGATTCTTCAAGTTTTCTGGCTTAGCTGTTGGTCAGATGGGCTTGTTGTATTAAAAATACTGGGCTTAGAGACGGTAAATGTAGACAGTTAATGTCAGATGTTTTCAAATTAGGCTACTTTGACTTTCAAAGATTAAGCCCAGGACAGAAAAAATGGCATAGGAGAGCCCAGAAGCCATCTAAACCATATGCACCAATTTGTTTGGATATCCATTGTTGGAGGTATTATTTGTGGGGGCAGGGGTTGGGAAGTGGGGGGATGGGAATTTGGGAACCATTCTTCAACAAGTCTTTTAATCACCTTAGTATGCATCACATTGTAAAAAGTGCCACACTAAGATAGGTTCTATTTGATAATCTAATTCAATGCTTAAAACAAATTTAGTGGATTCAAATTTTAACATATTCAAGCGTGTTTGATAACTAAAAATAGAATATTTTAATTAATTAAGTGGGCCCAAATTGCATAGGCCAAACTTACTCCAAAGAATATGCGATAAACTATTCACTCATCACTTAATGTATTTATGCATTCAAATGTTAACATTTCAGTATTTATAATTTAGTAACTTAATTGATTCATATTTAAAACTTTAAATTCTATATTTCATACTATGATTTGTCCTTCAAAATCTTCAAAATCTTTATATTTAATATTTCTTATATATATCAACATATTTTGACACTAAACTCATAAATGTAAAGTTTAGTATTATATATTTAAATATATAGTTATATATCTATGTATATATATAGGTATAGATTAAAGAGCCAAGTCTACATCAAATTTAAATCTAATAAGGCTCGAACTCGACTTACATTTAATTCAAACCTAATATTTAGATCTAAACTCAATCCAACTCAAAGAAAAATTCAGCATTTAGGTTTATCAGGCCTTTTCTCTAGCTGAACAAATTGACCTAAGTTTTTAATGTGGTTGTAATTCATAATTTAGTGGAAATTTTCTTTTGTGGGATTGTAAGTTGTAGTTTAGTAATTATGTGACATTAGTATTGACATTAGTGGATCTATTTCGCTGAACGTGTGATGAGCAGTTGAGATGGACTGAGTAAACGATGAGGAGCTACTTAAAAGATATTAAAAAAAAGAAAAATTTAAAAAGTGACGGAAATTATCGTACCCACACGGAAAAGTTGTACCATAATTTGGAGGACATAATAATTGCGGCACTTTACATCTTAATGACGCACATTGAATTCTTCGCATATTTCACGGATTCGGCTTAGGAACCTATTCTTCCAGCTGGATTCACTACTATTCCATTTGTCTTTCCTTTTTGTTCTCCTCAAGGATAATTTCAGAAACCTTCCCTAGGGTTTCTGACAATTGTAGAGAGTTCTCCTTAAGTTTATTAAATTATACCTACCTCCCTTATTTTTACTATTTATATAACAATATAAACCCAAAAAGCTAATCTAATATAAATTATTTTGCCAATTGTTTTCTTCCATATTTCAACCAAACCCACTATACTAACAAACTAGCCTAACAAATAGTTTAATTCTAAACCCAAACAATTCCATCATCATAGTCACAAAATTGATTCTCCCAAAGCATGCATTCAATTTTGAAAATCGTTCCATTCTTTAAATATATTCTCACCATATGGTTCTATGAAATGGTCAAAGTCACAATCAACTACTCTTGTGTTTGCATAATTTTCAATATAGGATGCCATGATTTGTTCCATATAAGTGACTCAACTCCTACTATACGAGCCACATTATGGCCTTGAAGAAAATCCTTAGGGGATATTTAGGCATAGATAAGATTAATCAAGTTTAAAAGAAGGAAGACATCATTATAACTATAGAGATCTTTAAGAAATGAATTTTGCCAAAAACCAAAATTCTATTTACAACTAATTATATCTTAAACTTCAAACCCAATGCTCACACATTCTCAAAACAAAATAATCTAACCTACCAATAAATGTCCAAACATGTTAACATCTTAAATACAAAGAAGAAACTCTATTTTCATAGCGAAACCACAATCAACAATTGTCAAGTATAAAAAGAAATATAAATGTACTTATTAATATCTTAAAAAGTTTTTTGGATGGATAATAGACAAATTAACAAATTTCCCAATGTCAATCCCTCTTCTTCTTTTGGGCAATGATTGCATTATTTGTTCCAATATTATTGTGTGTCTCTTCATCTTCTTTTAGTTTGATCATGAAATCGAATTTGATAGAAATTATCAAATCTAATCCCTCAATTAAACTTGTCATTGGCAATTTCAAAGAGAAAAAAAGAAGGAATAAGAATATACAATAGAGTTCGAGGAATCATTTGTAGTGTGATTGGCTGTAGTTATAGACAATGATTGGTGGTAATTTGAAAGCGAGTTATGGGAGAAAGGGATTAATTGATGAAAACAGAGTAACAGTAAGTGAAAAAGAATCGTCGTTGGTTGTAACTTGTAAACAGGATAGTCGAACAAGTCAGTTTTTTTTTCTTTTTTTTTAATCTCATTTCATTATACTATGAATTATTTATTAAGTGAAGGTTATTATAGTCATTTTATTAAGACAAGGGAAGTCAATGTAATTTATAAAATCTAAGGGGAGCCAAGTGAAATTGTCATAAATCTCAGGGGAGGTTTGTGAAATTATCCCTTTTCTTGAATGTCTACTTCTCAGAATAAATGCTTTTCAGGAAAAGATGTATATCTAAATGGTCCATTGGAAAAGTTAAGATTGATGGTTCAAGCAAGACAATTATTTTGAAGTATCAAATTAAAATGTTTTAGTTTTAAACATTGTTATTAAATTCGACCCGACACGACAGTTCAATCGATCAATCGGAAAATCGGCCATAAAATCGAGTTGGGTTACTAATTTGATCGTTTGAACACTAAACCCGTTGACTTGTCAACTAATGGTTCAACTGGTCAATTCGATAGAACTGAATGATTTTGTAAGGAACCCGGTTGTTGCGTCAAATTTTTTTAGAAGATGTTACAATGGTGATTCGACTAGTTAACTCACTCACTAATTGAATCAATAATCTGTTGACCCACCTCTTTTACCGAATTTCTCTTCGGACCGAGTTTTATAATGATTTTGAAGTACACTAATCCATGAAACATTAATATTAATTTTAAAGGTCCAGTTATTTTTATTCATTTTGAGGTACAAAATTAATTTGCTGATTGCCCACGAAAGTGTACAATTTATGATGGTTGGCTGTCAATATAGAACGCATGGGAAGGTGCAAGCAATAAATCTCGGGATTTTATTGGAATTAATCAAATAATAAAACGATCTTGTTAAATTCCACACACACAAGGTGAAGGAAATGGGGAGTGTCAAGACGGAATATTCGATTGATTTTAGGGTTTGGTCTGTCGGGTATAAATAAATACTCCTCCTGCTTTACCTTCGTGGCTTCCTAGTTCACAGTCCTCATATTTTTTTGTTGCTCACTAAAGTCCCAAAGAAAACAAAAAGTCAAAAACAAAAATGGAGCAGACATTCATCATGATCAAGCCTGATGGCGTTCAAAGAGGCCTGGTTAGCTTCGTCTTTTTATTTTCATTTTTTTCTGTTATTTTTGCTCCGCTAATCTTTTGTTGCTCAACTTGCTTTCCAACCTATGTTTGTTTAACCATATTGGGAAGCTGTAAAATCTCAAGAATTTGATAAGATTTTCAATATCTGTTGCATGTGAATCCTATGTGGGTTTTGTTTAGCATATGGGATTTTCGGGGTTGGGGGGGGGGGGGTGGGGGCTCTGAAGTTAGTTTGTTGCAGCTGGGAAAGTGAAACTGGGCTTGAAAATTTGCTGGGTTTATGACAGTTGTTGAGAGATACTGCTGATCTAGGTTTTTATGCAGAAAATGCTCAGAATATGGAATTTGTGTACTGCTGGTGTTTACTGAGTTCATTTTACCTTATCCTCTGTTTCAGGTTGGCGAGATTATTGGCAGATTTGAGAAGAAAGGGTTCACCTTGAAAGGTAAGTAGTGCAGCTTTTTGTGTTGTTTATCTATTTTTGGTTTAAAAGCACCCGTCTCTGTTGTTGAAATGGTGTTCTTGGAAATTCTGGCACCTATGCATGAAGCAATTTTCCAGCTTATATGTTGATATTATGGTATATTATATTACCTGATATATTTGCTGATGGTGATGATTGTTGGGAGTTTTGCAAATTATGTTTCTACATCTTGACGGCCTAGATTGATGTATCTGCTTTGCTTTGTTATGGATTATGATGAAGGCTTGAAGCTCATCACTGTGGACCGTCCCTTTGCTGAGAAGCACTATGCTGACTTGTCTGCCAAGCCATTCTTTAATGGATTGGTGGAGTACATCATTTCTGGCCCTGTGGTCGCTATGGTTTGGGAGGGTAAGAATGTTGTGACAACTGGCAGGAAGATCATTGGAGCAACAAACCCTGCAGAGTCTGCTCCTGGAACAATCCGTGGCGACTTCGCTATTGATATTGGCAGGTATGATTGCTTCTTATCTAGTTCTGGTTTTATGTAGCTCTTATGTTGTTAGATTGTACTCTTCCTAGAGCATACTTTTTCATCTTTAGCATGTTAAAGAGATTCTTTATTGAAGCTCTGTATTATTAATTGTGTTAGTTTTCTGGATGTCCAGTGCTAATTGTCAGATTTGTTTTAACTGTCAAGACCTCCTGCATCTGTTCTGAGTGTGTTGCCTTTTTAGTTCAAGGATGACTAGAAACTTGAATGGCGTTTATCTGCAAGAATGAGAGACAATGCCTCGTTGCTATGTGTCTTTCTTGGTGTTTTGGGGGTCATGTCTCATCTGACTGAGGTTTCCCTGCTTTGGAGAAAGTTCCTCTGGCTGCTCTGGCAACATTACTGTTTCTTCTTGGCTGCTAGCAGCTTGAGAAGAAAGTAATTTGTTTTTTATTGGCATGTGTCCCACACTAAATTTTGGATAGAGTTTCACATATTGTTGAATCACAGTGTGTCACTCGTGAGGTTGACAGTGTCCTATCTGTTGGCTATGTATTCTAAGTGATACTTGGTCCTATCCTTTCTCACCAATCAATTGCTCGAGAATTTAGATAATAGTGGCAAATCCTTGTATTGATGCGTGCTGCATAAACTTGGTCGTTTCAGGAATGTTATTCACGGAAGTGATGGAGTTGAGAGTGCAAGGAAAGAAATTGCTCTGTGGTTTCCGGAAGGAATTGCAGAATGGCAGAGCAGCCTTCATCCTTGGATCTATGAGTGAAGAGTCATCTGATGCTGAGGTTCTCAACCTATTTGCTTAACGTATATGTGATGATCCCTTGCATTAGGGTATTTATAAGTTTTGACTTCAGTTGAGTTTGGAGGCTTGATGTTACGCCTCTGAGATCAGATTTTAGCTATGGTTATGTGGAATTATCTTGATATTTATCATGACATTTGCTACTTTTCCTATTGAGTTCTGGTTTTTAGATAGGCTTGTGGTCCTTGCTATGTTGATTGTGGTTTCCTATCTCTTCTTTCATACTTAAAAACTTTCTGGCGCGCACGAAGAACATTTTACAGCGTGTGCTCTTGGCTATCTCATGATTGCGCCCTGCGCGTACAAGGCCGATAAACCAATGCAGTGAAATGTTTCACTGGGAAGCTAGTTTAATTAAGCTCCTGTTATTGTATGGCAAACCTAGAGCAGTCTTCTGAGAATTCCCAAGGGGTTCAGATCGGATTGTCAAATAAGAGTGGTAAACCTTCGTTCCTAACCCATTTTTTCCAGTGGAATGGGGACATAAAAGGTCCCGAGTATCCAGGTTGCTTATGGTCGAGGTAGTTAAAAGGGTCGATACAGATGGCCTAGTTCAATTAGATCTGTTCCATTGTACTCGACCAAAAATGATTTCGCATCAGGAATACTGGTAATTGGATGCATTTAGGAAGTGATTGCAGATGCCAGGAACTCCTAGGTAATGGAATTTGAACGTATCTAATTACAGTTAGTACGAGGCAGGCAAGGAAGAATATGAAAGCGATAGTAACTGCTTGCAGAAAGACGAGAAAAAAAGCTTAGAAACAAGCAAGAGAGCTCGCGTCATTGTCTTAAAATGACGTAGTTTACTTAAAATGACAGATTGTCATTGTCTTAAACTCAAACAGGAATTTTAGAAGCCATAGCGGTTAAAAGATTTATCAACCTCCACCAAGCTTAAGATAATCATCTCGCAGTCTACAAAATTCAACACGTAAATCATAATTTTCTTCCCCAGAAAGTGAAGTTCTCTACAAGGATAGCCTGCTTACAGATTTATGATCATAACTATGCTAACATAACATACTACAATTCAAAAGCACACCATGTTCGACTTCTCCACTCAGTCAATCTCCCTTCAATCTACTTGGAGAATTCCTCGAGAACTTCTGCTCTGCAATAATCTGCCTTGCCTCATTAACCTTCAAAAACCCAGTAAGCATTCGGCAAAATGTCCTCCCATCCGGCTTAACCCTACCCTATCAATCTCATCCAATATTTTATAAGTAAAACTTGTCTCCCCGGACTCTAAACACGCTTTGAACATCCAAATATCCAATTATACGTATCCAAATCTGGAAAAACTCCATAAACCTCGGAATGACACAGAAATCTGCTTCATTTCCTTAAACTCCTTGCCTGAAGAGAAGCCACATAGCAAACTGTTGAGTGTTTTCACAGTTCTCTCGAGGCCCATTTCGTGCATTTCCTTGCATCATTTAGCATCCAGCCTTCCCATAGAGGGTGAGGACATGCGAAATGCACCGCTCTGATTTCTTGTCCTGCCAGGTCTTGGCACTTTTCAACAAAATCCCGAATGCCATCTAAGTAATTCAGGTTTTTAAGCTTGGAAATCGCGGTCGAGGTGGGCGTTGGGTGCGAGAAAAGCAGCGCCGCAGACGCCGTTCTGGGTTTAAATCTCTGTACCCAGGAGTGTTTTTACAACGATCAGGGACTCGTTTTTAGTCAGTGAGGGGGTTGTTATCAGAGATGGGTTGCAGAATCTACGGTGGTGAGGGATGCCCGTGTCTTTGAAGAATGATTCGTCGGAGCTTACTGCTTAGTCCGTAGTGCCATTTCCACCACGGTCAAAGATGGATTTACCCCATTACATGCTTGCGGCGGACACAAACACAACTTTTCAAACCTCTTCCTGTGTGTTGGACGCCAATATAATTCACACGAATATCACAACTCACAAATGAGATGTTACTATAAAGACAAAAAGGCTCCCGCAATAACCTCAGGATCTTATTGCGTTAATTGCACGCAGGCACCTGCATGCATGGTAGGAGAAGATATTCGGGGTCAAATTAAATGCCAGTCAAACGGAATAACATGAATATGCTCCAAATTTCATTGATCTCCAAGAGAACGAGGACTAAGCGAAAACAGGAGTTGCAGGTTTTTCACGCTGGCTACCACTACATTGTTAATACAGAGGCATGTTTACAGAATCGAGAAAACAAATACAGCTCTTATGTACTTGCAGACAATAGGGAAAGCTGGAAAAGACATCTGAGAGTATGCAATACTTGTGCGTCTGAAACTTCAACATGGTTGCTCTAGTTACTCAATCCACACCTGAAGCATGGATCTGAATCCCGATCTCTTTTGTACTTTCCCCCAAAATAAAACCGTATTAGCAACTATGCAACTCCAAGAATGCTGTAATCCTGGAGAAAAATGTATCACGGACAGAGACAATCTAAGCCACAAACTAAAAAATGGAGAACCTGTGAATGCTGCAACCATAACCAATGGATTGCGAACATTTTTGCACGGTAGCCATTTTTATAACCATTTCTTCCCAGAAAGTTACAGATACTACCACTAACGATTAAGAAGTCTGTACGAGGGTAAGTCTTCAAGACGAGTTATGTCTTCCTGCAAAAGCTCATTTTCAAGCTGGCGACGAGTGGCTTTCATCACAGTCTGCATCAGACATGGAAAGAGAAATAAGCATTCTGAACTACAGAACAAGTAATCCAAAACTTGCCGACCCAAACATACTTAAAACTAGCAATATTTCCTAGAAAAACACCTTACAGATAAAATCTTACTATAATAATAAGTGCAATAAATTTACAAAATTACTGCCTCAGGTATTCCATTTTATTAAAATCCATTTGCCTGCTTTCATTTTACCAACTATAAGAGGTGGAGGTGGTGGGCAAGGAGGTAGACTGGAGGTTCTGATCTTAGTAAATATGACTGGTGAGTGTATGGACTATGAGTCCACAATTTTCCTGAATAAACATGGAACCAGAAACACTAAGAGCTCCACCACCATTGATAAACAGCATAAACATATTACACATGATAGTTTTCAGCTAGCAAGCAATGAAGCTAAAACCAACTCCTGAGAAGTATAACTTTAATAAGACACGTTCACTATTACCAAAACTATTCATGTTTGCAGATACATACATTGAAGTCCATGTAAGATGCATGCATGGCAAGCCATTGATTGTCCATCAGCTTGAATGTGATGCAATATAGGAGGTCAAATGCTGATTCATTCTCTGCTATGCAAAAGACAAAAAGTGTATACATTGGTGAGATCCAACCTCTAGTAGGAACCACAATTTCAATCAATTAGAAGAGCATTAGCAAAGAAACATAGCAAGGAAAAGAATTGGTTGACTGATCAGCAGAGCATGGTAGCCTTACCTGCAAGAAACTTCAAGAAGGTTGCTCCTACAAAATTTCGTGGTTTCACTATGAATTAACACGAAAAACTTAATTAACAAACAGGAAGGCCTGCTAAGAAATCAAAATCAGAAAGTGTGCCTTGATGCAGAAGTTATTCCAACTCAGAATACATTTCAGGAATGGGTGCTTGAAACTTTGTGACTAAAAAAGATTATACCCTGCATGCCTCATGATATTTATCTGTACTACTACAATACAAAAAGAAATGGGCTACCCGGGAGGGTGGGGTGGGGAGAGGGAACCCCAACTGCACAGCCATGGAAGCTTAATTTGAAATACCATGGAAAAGAAAAATCATAACATGCAACTTTGCAAGCTAGTCTCAGCTTTATAAAATCATCATGCCATAGGAAACATTAACATCTACCACACACGAAATGCAGGACAAGAAACGAAGCCATTAATTGTGGAAATGTTTCAACCAAAGAGCTTCAGGACAATCGTTCCATGCACATGCACACCAAAAATATTAGCCCACTAGTGGTTTCACTCTGAGCAACACCACATGTCAAAAATCAGGCAATGACAACAATTTGCAAACCTGCTTCAAGATCCAACATCTGAATCAGCATGAATGTGATGTTCACTCCAGCAACAGCAAACGGGTACTCCCACATAGCCCGGTCACCTTCTTGCTTGCAAAGAAGATCCTGGAAGGATTTCTGCAGAAAGCCAGGCATTCAGTATTATGAGTAACCAATCAAAAACCAGATTGAGACTTCTCCAAGCACATCTAAGTATATAAGGGAAGCGGCTCAAATCCAGCTAGATACCTGTACAGAATCTTAAAGAGAAACTGTCACTCTCTCCAAAAACAGCCCCCATCACTCTTTAAGTAGTCTGAGATACCACTAGATATCTGAAGTAAACATCTATTTTACAGCCAAGCTAAGTCGGTAAAGAGATGTAATCACTTTAGTATGGGTATCAAGAACATGACACCCCCACCAAGTATTGCACATCAACCAGTGAAAAGCAAAGTCCCATGAAATGTCATGGTCACATCACCAAGTACATATTCCCACTTGAAACAGGCAAAAGTTAAACATACTAAGTGAACTTATTTGCACATTCAAAAAAGGAAACCACAAACAATAAAGAAAACCACAGAAAGAAGGCACTTGAGCCCATCATTGACTACAGGAAGAAACAAGAACTAATTGTTTTTACCAGTAAACAGAAGCTGATCCAAGTAGAGTGGTGTCAAAGAACATCCATGTGTTTAAGAATACCAAATTATTCAACACAATAGCAGGAGGGATAACATTTGCTATTCAGTATCTGTTTCCAAGGAAATGACACCTTAAAGACCCTATATAATCCTATCCATCAAAATTTTTAGATTAATCAAGGATGAAATAACACATTCTCATGTTGTAGATATTTGCCAGCATGGACTGATATTGCTTTTTATGCTTCTGAATGAGGACCAAGCAGTATGGCTGCAAATGGTTTTGCTAATTCTTCTCATATAACTAGAAATATTCATTAAATCAATTTTTAAAATTTTACGGCAATGGCTTAAGAAGGTTTAAACCAAATGATTCATCAGGATAGTAATAGTCAAGGAGAGAGAGCGAGCATACAGGGAAGTTCCTGGCGAAGTACAACAAGTTCTCTAGGGATATGAATCCACCACCTCTGACAAAGAAAGTCAAAGATTAAATGTAAGGATAATATAGAAAAGAATGAGGTAGAAAAGAAAAATGATAGAATTATGGGCACTAGCTTAAAACATCAATCCTAAAAATGTAGGAGAATTACCTAAAGTCTGTGGATGGATCTTTTCCTTGCCAACCCATTTCCTTCCACTGTTCAGATATTAAACCATGCAGTTGTTCCCCTGGAAAGGCAGCATACCACAAAGCACGTAAAGCTTCCTGTGACAAGAAATCAATGTTGTTTGAGATAATGAAACGATACAAGAACTATCAGGAACATACAATTCGTATACAAAATAGTGAAACAGGCCTGAAGTATTGAATCTCCTAAACCATAAAGTGCACCTGATGCTCAACATTTGAGCTGTCATATGGAACATCTATACGGTTCTGCAGCCTTTGCAAGCATTCCTCCTATCAAACCAACAGTGCACAAAACATTGAGATATTAAAAATGATGCTAAAACATTGCTGACATACTTTCACAAGCAAATATTAGATAATCAAGGAATCACATTTTTAGCTCTTATGTAGACTTTCATATTTTTGGGCACACACAGATACATAAAGCATCAAGTAGATAAAGACACAGATGTCACTTAATCAAGTTATGCAGCCAAGAAAAAACACCCCTACATACAGTTCCACCATATAAATCTGCAACTTTGGAAGAATCCCCCTCCCTCCTGCCACCCAAAAAAGGAGCAACAAATGGACAGCTGGCTGACGCACATTAAGAGACAACCTATAACAGCATGTGAGGAGCAAAAGGTCCAACAAACATGATAACGAGATGAGAAGATGGTTTAGTTATTCACCGTCTAGTTAAACATAAGAACAAACAATGCGTGCAACGTTGCAATTTCTTTGTCCTTCGGAGACCAAAAAAGTAATGCCTGAACGTCAGACTATTTAATCCACGATGTTATTACCTGAGCAGGTGTCAGATCAAATGATGGGCGAGCATCACTTTCTCTTCTCTGAGCACAAACACAAGAAAGACCTCTTCCAAGCCATGCTGCAGATCCTGCGACAACCTCCGCTGCGACAAAACAAAACGGTTGGACAAACAAATCCAGATTTGAATGCTTCACACTTTCTAGAATTTCACAGAACAGCAACTACCAAGAACAATTTGCATGTAAAAAACAAAGCGAAGTTTAACTAAAAGATAACTCAATCCAAAGAAAGACACGATGCCACTATATTTCAAAATCAGTTTCTTCATGGTCATATCTTGAGAATGATTGTCCCTACAAGCAGTGGGGACAGCTGACAGTGCTATGTAATTGACCAAGGAATAAATGTTGCAATAGTAATTAGACAAACTGACATGCAACGTACTTAAATTGCCTAAAAGTTAATGCAATCTGAAACACTTTCATTGGAAGAACTAAGGATTATTCATGAGCTTAGCATAAAGACAGATAAATGCAGACAGCAAGTTGAATACAGTGTTCAGGGGCAGAAGTCTGATTGACCATCTGCAATAAAACATATTCAAGTTGCACTATACCCTTTAAAATTCTTTGACATGTTCTACAAAATGCAAGACAACCAACCCAGAGGGAGAGAGAGAGAGACACACACACACACACAGAGACAGCAATGAAGCCAGGAAAGCCCCAACAAATTTTACTGCATTACAGTGGCAAGAAAAATATTTGGTATGCCAACCACCTTTGCAGTAAGAAAATCTTTAGAGAAAACTATTTCCTTGACCCTATTTTCCCAGAAAAATAAGAAAATTTTCCTGTTAATGGTACCACAATTGGGACTGAAATCCCACAGAAGATCTGCATGCACCTCAGATAAGATCCCAATTCAAACCTATGTCATACAATATGAGCATGAAAAAAGCCAACAAGCAATCATCTAAGAACCATATTCCTCAAGACATACATTAAGCGGTTGATCATTTTCCAGATAATACATCAAGATTGCAATCCGACTCATTTTGTGAATGCCACAACACAAACTTGAAATTGTTAATCAGGAACAATGTGAATCCACCTACACATCAAGCTACTGAGACATAACTGTGAATCAGCTAAATGCCTTCCCACATTAACATAATTTCTGCACAACAATGTACTAATAATGTATCACCATACAGTACATTTAGTTGTGCTATTTACTATTGAACTTGGCAGTCAAATTATTTTTTCTGGTTGGAACTTGACTATCAACTGGGAGTACTAAAAGAGTCCAAATGTCAGTAAACTCCTTCAAAATGTAAAGAACTAAAAAATAACGGTAATCGGATTAAACAAATAGTACATAAACTGCAAGTAGCTGCAGAAACTCACCACAAGTGTCAATGCAAGTAGGCATCAACAAATCTAAATTTCAATTTGACAGATCCAAACTTCTAGATTTTACTCCTACTCCTAACATCAATCGAAGCAACTCATACATGCACATACATAATCAGAAGATAGCAAAAATAACGACCATATGGTAATATAGGAAAAAGTTAGGTGAACAACAAAAGGTACTTAATTAATTACCACAGCTGTACGTATATAAGCACGACATGTATACGTATTTTTATACGTATACCGGTATACGACATAAATTTCAAAAAAGAAAAACGAAAAGAAAAGGAAATATACCAGAATGGCAAGTGTTGTTGCTGCCTCGCTCAAGGCCTTGAGAAATCCTCCTCACAGCTACAAACGATCCTCCTCCTCTATCATCCATCACCATTTCTCCTCAAAGAAAAAAATTCACCACAAAAAAACTCATCGTCACCGCAAATCTGTGCCTCTTTTAACAAATGCTCAGCTCTATCGAATTCCGCCGGCGACAGAAACTATAACTAACTTCAACGCCGTCAACAATTTCACCAAAATCCAAAGATCTAGAGAATTCGGTGCTGTAAAAAAACCGTTTCAACAGCCGAAAATGGCGAGCAATTTCGTTTCCGCTAGGGTTTAAGATCCGCCAACGCCACCGTCACCGCCTCTTTATTTACGCTTACTTCAACTCCATTAAAGCAAATGCGCAGAATTTCCTCCACTCTCCTCTCTCTCTCTTATCTATCTCTTTCTATCTGTTTCTTTGTGCGCGCAGGTGTGTGCTTGTTCGTAACAGTGATGTCTATATTTATAGAAAAATTACTTGTATGCATAGGCTGGCGAGTACATATATATATGTATATATACATACACACACAGATTGGTGTGGGAGTATAGCTGCGTGCGTTGAGGAAGGTTGATGTTAACTATAGTTTCTCTGCGTGGTGAGTGGGTAGTAGTTTTGGTGCGTGAGTGTGTGAGAGAGGGAATGGCGTTAGTGTGTAACTGTTGGTTAAGAAAGGGAGAGTGAGGGGTGGGGGGGCCCAGGGCATGGGGCAGGGAGAGGTGTAGTTTACTATTTTATGCGAGCTAAATATTGGGAATTTTGGGAGATGATCATGGGACCGTTATTTTTAGGGTCAATCAAATGGATTTTAATTAATTAATTAATCAATCAATGTGATTTCAAGTCTAATCCACTTTTTAATACAATAAACTGCTTTTGTGAATAATAGAATAAACAACTATTTAGTAGTTTTTAACTTTGGATTCTTTTTAATGTGTGCCCAAAGCATTAAAAAAATCTAATGTTCGCCTAATATATCATTTATGTACAAATATTAATAATTATTACCTTTTTTGTATTTATATATTGAGTTTTTTTAACTGGTACCCTCAGAGTACTCGTTAATATACTTAGTATTTACCTAACTTACCACACACATATACATACTAATAATTATTATCCTTTCTTGCATTTATATATTTATCCTATTTAATCTTACCTCTTCTCCCTTGTATTTATTTATTTATCTTAATTAATCTTATATTTCTAAAAATATAACTCTGAAATATATTTTAATTGGGCACCTGTTAGACAAATCGTTAATATTATGTTTCAAAAAAAAATATGATACCTGAGACATATCTTAATGGGTACCCGTTTGACAGATCCTTTAACTTTTTGTGACAGATCAAATCATAAACAATTATCGAATGATATTTTGAAAAAGAAAAAGGTCGAGATTTGTTTGTTTTAACTATTATTTGTGTATATTTACGTTTGAGTTATGTTTTTCTTGTACCATGTACCCTTTGAGCACACAAAATAGAAGGGTTCTTGTTTTTTTTTTTTTGGTCCAATTTAGAAGGGCGAGTATAGTATAAAAATCTAGCATTGTTTTCTAGCTCCATTAATTTTAGCAAAGAAAATTCAAAATTTTAGAAACAACTAAATAGTGGCCCATCTCTTATCTCCTACTTAAGGTTTGAAATCAAATTTAGAAGGAACCTTATATGTTATTACTTAATGTATGAAAAATATGTTCGAATTTTTATCACTTGTTAGTGTTTGTGTGGTTAAGGACGTGTTCATACTTAAGAACTATTAGAATCATGGTTACAAGGTTTAAAATTACAGAAAAATATATTCATATGAAAAGAAAAAAGAACATGTCCCTCAGAACATCTCAATATGTAGTATTTAAAAAACTTTTCAATTAAGTTTAAAACTGCTTTGCTGATAAAATGCACATCTAATAATTTGATTTCTTGAAATGCAATATTTAAGGAAAACTTTATTTGAAGGGGAAGAACTGTTAGTTCAAATTGGTTTATCAAACAAAATGCGACTTATATATATTAATATTCAGCACCTTTTAGCAATATTAATAATATACTAGTAATTAGTAGTTAACTAGTTGTTAATTTGCTAAGACTCTAGGACGAGTAGCTAGTGAGTGGATCTGATCCGTTGGCCCGAAAAGTATAAAGCGTGTGCCAAAGCCAAACTACCAAAAGGAAAAAGAGCTCAAAAGCGGGAGGAACTTAAAAAAGTAGCTTTCTTTGTGTGGCTTCTCACATGCTCCTTCCTCTAATCCTTTTATCTCATATCTTTGAGTATATTCTAGTTACGTCCCATAAACTTTACTAAAATACGTCAAAACCTCTAATTGTATAATTTTTTTTCATATGGCTCTATTTGAATTAGCTATTTTTGGAAGTATTTTTGAAATATTTTATTATAATAATATATGTGAAAAACTTTTAATGTTGATGTTATTAGGATATATTTTAAGGTATTTTTAAACTTTTAAAAATTTGTATTTTTTAAAAATTAACACTACCACCCACTGCTACTACCCACCACCATCACCATCCTCTCTTTCTTTCCTCCTCCCTCCCTTTTCCTTCTCCTCAATTTCTTCTCTCCTCCCCTTTCTAGCCACACCCCGCCCCCTCCCCTCTCCAATCTGGTCGAGACCAATTGGGGAGGAAGGGAAGAGGTGGGGTGTGGCGCGAAAGGGAAAGGGGAAGGCGAAGGGAGGAGGAGAGTAAGGATGGGATGGTGGCGGTGGATAAGGGTGGCAGTGGTGGGTAAAAGAAGAAGATGATGTAGATTTCATTTTTTAATTTTTTTTGTTTATATATTTGGAGTTATTATTGATATATTGTATGGATGTGGTATTTTTGAATTATTTTTGTTTGTATATTACTGTGATATTATATATGAAAAACTTATTTTTCAAAAAATAAAAAATCCAAACAGAGCCTTACTTTAGCTCGTTTTCTATATAGTCATGAAAGAGTGATCTTGAAACAAATAGACATAGTAATAAAATCGAATTTGTAAGAATTTGAGTGCGCGTACCATGAAATTTATAGTCCACAAAATGTGCGAGTTGTACTTTTCCTCTATGCAGGTATACAATGGACACGTATGATAGTGTTACTAAGATGGTAATTTAGTTGACAAAGACTCGTCCAATGAAGTTTTCTCCTTGTGCCCGAAATAGCACGCACAAAGCAATGGTATAGTAACGAGGACTGTAGTTCAAGTACACTTCAGCAGGAATTTTAGCAAGAGCTGCACTAATTGCCCATTTCCCATTTTACTGGGCCAAAAAATAGTTTTTATATCATTTATCTGTTTTATTAGACATCATTAAGGAAAAGTTCAAAAAATAAATAATCTTGAATTGGTTAATTCTAGTTCTTGTTTCAAATTTCTTTCATCATCGATAATGTGGGAAGGCAAGCCTATTATACCCTCCTTCCTTTGTCAAATTCGAGATTCCTCAAATTATATTAACCAAGCTTGGGGTGAATTAGTCGACTCTTAACTTAGGCAAATGCACAGGTAGACAATAACCAATATTACAAAAGTATAAGATTTATAATCAACAAGAATCGGACATTGCTCAGTTTAAAGGAAAAAAAAAAGGAATCAAAATTTGAACCACATTTCAATCCTATCTGCTAGCGCAAGCCCTAGGAATCCATCTTTCAATTTACTAGCTAAGGCTTGTTTGATAATCTCACTTAGCACTTAAACTTAATGAATTCAAATTTTAATATGCTCCGATGCGTTTAATAACTGAAATTGAACATTTGCATTAATTAAATGGTACTGAATTTTCTAGACAAAATTTGCTCTAAAAAAAATAAGTGATAAGCTGTTTACTTATCACTTAATGCGATATATAATCAAATGTGTCAAATTTAGTACTTAACAGTTCAATAATTTAATATATTCAGATTTCAGATTTCAATTTTATCAAACACATCCTTAGTTTTGTGCTTGGATTATCACAATATTAAGGGTATAGTGTGGCTTGTGTCAATTCGTATTAAGCACAAGCCCTGTTTTTATCATATCTTGTATTATGATAGAAAATCTACGTGATGTTAGTAAATAACACTCCCTCCATTCTAAATTCTTTGTTGCATTTCGGGATTCTAACTTTTTAAAAATAGTGATTTGATGGTAATATTAGTAATTTTCAAAATTACCTTCAAAAATTTGAATTTATTATAAAATATAGATAAAGGTAGAGATAATATTAAAAAAAAAGATCAAATAACATTGACTTTGATAGGACGACAACATTTTAAGACATACCAAAATGAAAAGTATTATACTTTCAATAAAATGGAAGGAGTTTTCTTGTAATATAAATAAAACGGAAGGAGTTTTCTTGTAATATAAAGACAATCCCCAATAGTAAGACTACAAGTAGCGAGCGAAAGCAATGTGATCGCGAAGGTCACCAACATATAGGTTGCATTATTGGTCTATGTTTTGAATCTAGATGTTCTCGGAAACCAAATCTAGGTGCATGAAAGCATGAAAAAAAAAACAAAACGAAAAAATCTAGGTGCATGACACCAAGGTCCAAGCCAAAAAAATAGATTATCCTCTCAGGTACTCCTCTTTTTTTTCCCCCTTTCTTTTGGGTCATAATCCTCAAATGGAGGACTATGCGCTGAATCATTAGCCACTGATCACCATTCTCCAAAACATATTGCTATTACTTTAGTATTACAAGAGATCAAGAAGCTTGGTTAAAGACTAAAGGCAATAATAGGGGGAAAGTGAACCGGTTACAACCATGAAATGAAATGACTTGTATCAAGCCTGCATTTCAACATTAGAACGTCCTAGCTTTGCCGTCAGATCGAGTGAAAAAAGCGACTGAAACCTAAATAATGCATTGCTCTCTCAAGATGAACTGCCAAAGCTTTTCTGATGAGAAATCAGAAAGCATAAATAAGCAGGCATTAGTCAATCGCTAGGACATCAAACCCCTCTTGGAAAAGATAGGCAAAAAATGGGTCACATGGGATGTTGGCAAACGTGGACCATGGCATGATGGTAAGAGTTCATTTAAGTCCTGACCCCATTCAACAAACATCGATTTTGTACTTTGCTTGTGGTTACATGAATGATGAGCATTGAGGAACACACCTTTATACTCATAATTGTCATGGCCTACGCGCATGGCTCGCTCTCCAAACTCACTAAATTCTACTCCTATTAATGGTTCATGATCATAACAGGGCTGGGGTTTGCTTTGCTTACGAGGAAACTCTTCCCACTGCAACATGCATCTGCATGAATATGAAGTATTCCTGCATGCCTTTTAAAGGGGCTTTCTTTATGGAGAAAGAGAGAAGTTAATAGCATGAAAGAAGGTCCGATACATCCCTTTCCCCAAATATACACTCTATAATAAAGCATCCAGAACAATGAAATTCTGTGTGTTTTACGACTTTCGTGTGCATAGCATTTTGTTGTCCAATATGGGGTATACTGTAACGTAATGCAGCTAGCTAGACGACGACCATATGCAACCATGGAGTAATATGCTGCTAGTCAAATCAAATTTGAGGATTACTCATTTAGTGCTCGTCAGGAAGTGAAATGTTAATCGTACTTCCTTAGTTATTAATGGTTTTATTTTTCACTTTTTTTTTAACTCGTATAAAAGGACGAACATGTCCCTATTATTTATTTTAATTACAAGTTTATAATAAAAAATTATAATTGTAAATTCTATGGAAGATAACAATAGTACCTTTATCTTATGAGGAAACTATCCGTCCGGCCCTAAAACTATTTCCATTGCTCTCTTTTGGTCCCTCAATAATATATTGTTCCAAGCAAACCCCTCAACCAAAAAAAAGTCACGTTTAAATATTTTCATCAAATTTAGCCGTTAGTGCTAACAGAACGAGATGTAAAATTGATCAAATACAATAATTTCTTAATAGTAAAGTATATAGGTTTTCTTTAAACTATTTTTATTATCAAGTTTTGACCACTAATTTAAATTAAAGCTCAGAATAGATGCCGAACCATTGAATTTGTATACTTTCAACCCTTCCGGCGATTTGATCAAAATCCTTAAATGTAATACTTTTTTGTTCATGGCTTATTTGCAATAATACATTATTGAGAGATCAAAAGAGTGCTAAGGAAATAGTTTAAAGTTCAGGCGAATAGTTTTCTTTTATCTCATTTATGTGGTAAAAAAAAGTGCCATTATTAAGTAAGATAGTGCAGTGAGTGTGTTTGGATAGCCAAATAATGATCAAAATTTATTTGCTTACATCACAAATACAATTTCCAACACATCTTTTTATCTTTCTAATTACTTTTTTATCTCACATACACACATCACAAAAAGTGTTACAGTAATTATTCCAAATAATATTTCAAATAATCTCCTATCCAAACACATTTTCCCATCAAAAAAGAGAAAGAAGATTAATACCAGCATTCCAGATCCTTAATTTATTTTCCCCCCAGGGAATAGGGGGGTTTCAAAACGTCAACTTGTGCTTTCTAGAGCATCTAATGCATTGTTAAGTAGCACGCCACGTTATAAACGATCAACTTCTATGATAGGCGCTATCTAGTCTAAGGGTTCGTTTGGGAGTGGAAGATTTGGATAGAAAAGAAAGGGAAAGAAGAGAAAGTTTACTTTTGCTTCATTTGTTAGTTTTAAATAAGAAAGAAAAGAAAAGAAATGGAAGGATGAATAGTTATGAAAATGCTTCCTCCCAAATCGGAAAGAAATGGGAAGAAAGTTTGGAGAAAGCTTGATATTTTTTATAAAATGCCTATTTTGTCCTTAAAAAGGTTTTGAACAAATATTTAATGACTTCTATGTCCAAAATCATTCCACTAATTCTCAAAATTCCCAAACAACATAATAATCTCTTCCCTTCTCTTCTCTTCTTTCATAACTTAAGCTTTCCCTTCTTTTCTTTTCTATCCTAAACTCCCAAACTAAGCCTAAAGGTTCTTCAAATGAAGAGCCATAATTCATTAATTTGGCCATTTTTATTTCTTTTCCCTATCTCAAAGTATTGAAATACTAACTTTTTATTTTAAAAATTATAATTTGTATAGCGAATTGGGAGTCCGGCACTCGTGGCACATTGGCAACTGTGAAGGAAGACGGCAGTATCTGTGGCGAAAGCTACAAGGTTCTTGGAGGCTCTTAAAAGTGTCAATATCATTGCGTTGAAATCAAGGGCCTCTGCAGCTGACTAACACTTTGGCCCCCACCAGTATACCACATTTAATAAAAAGGGGAAGAAAATGGAAAAACCAAAATCCCCTTTTCTTCTCCTCCTATTTACTGTTCCCATATACTATCTTCAATTTTGGTATAGTATTGTCGGGTATTGATCGATAGGTCCTCCAGCCTTTGAAATTTTTTGTTCATGATTTTGTTTATCAAAATAGGCAAACATCTTTTATTGTGTATATTTACCTATATAGAAACGTTTACAATTGAAAAGGGACAAAGTTTCAAAATAATTCGAGAACCAAATCAACATCATATATGTATAATAATTGTACGTCGCTTACAAAATCAAGTTAATAAAATTTGATTTCAACCTAAATTTTTGACCATTTTTTTTTATCTTGAATTCATCACTTGACCAACAAATGATCTTTTTTTTTTCAGGGGCAAAACAGTTTGATCCTATTTATTTGGTCTTACTTTTAATATTAGTACATGACAACTGTACGATAGAATTAATAATTATTTTTGAGAAATATAATTGTTATCTCATATCCAAAATAAGATTTCACTTAGAAAACAAGTGCAGAGCACCTTGCAATGGCAGGGCCGCTTGGTAAGGCATTTTGCATATAGACTGAAATAATTAACAGGAAAGTCCTTGTGAAAACACATCGAATGCTTTGAATCCACAACCACAAAGGGTCAGAAAAGCATTATTGTATTTTCATGTAGGCTTTTGTAGACTGTTACACGGTATAAATCACAGGTGAAAAAAAAATTGCCCATGCATGTAATATGTCTTGGAGTTGTTCCTGAGAGATTGTACTAATGTGGTAAAAATATTCCTTAAGAGTTTCAAGTACAAGAGGCGAACAACTTGTGCCATTTAAACTTTAAGGGTACGTTTGATAAATTGAAATTGAAATTTAAAATCTAAAATCTGATTCTATTAAATTATTGAATTATTAAGTATTAAATCTAATATATTTGAGTGTATATCACATTAAATGATAAATAAATAACTTATCGCTTATTTAGAGAAAATTTAGTGTCATTTATGAATTCAGATATTCAATTTTTGGTTATCAAACGTTTAAACAGTTAAGATATGAATCAATTAAGTTTAAATATTAAATTGGATTATCAAACAAGGTCTAAATCTTACTTTTCTTTAAGTACAAGGTCTTGTTTGGCGCCCAAGTTTTTTGCCATGTTTTTGATAGGTAAGTTTTTCTTAAATATAATTGTGTTTACAATAACCTTCTAAAAACACTCCAAAATTTTTAATATACACACTCCAAATTTTAAAAATACACACAATTTTTTTCTTTCTTTTTCTTCTTTTCTTCCTCCCCCACCTCAATCCACCGCTGGCCGACACTCCGAACGGGGCCTAAGATTTATCTTAGACAAATATTAAGATTTTTAGCGTATAAGAAAATAGGTGTTAAGTGTTAACCCCGCACAATGTTACTTTTTTCCCTAAACCATTATGATTCTAAATCTTTTTTTTGATCTATTAATACTTAGTCCGACAAAAAAGACTATGTAATAGACAGCGATAATGTATTGTGTAGTTTCAATCGTAAAAAATCCAGCATGACCGTTATATCCACTTTTAGTTTTACCAAACTAACTTTAAAGCAGCCTATTTTTCTAGTACTTCTTTTGGATCAACAGTTTGCATCAACTTTCCAAAAAGATTTAACAATAGGCATCACATCACTACTTTTCCTTGAAGAGACCAAACAATTGGGTACATCTAATCCCCATATATATATATCATGAGATCTCACCAGAAATATATTCTTCCTATAGGGTGGTATAAACCAAAATTAGGGGGATTACATAATAATTAATTGGCTACAGATCTTGTGGTACTAATCGAGTCTGATGAATTAAACAAAGCACTTCGTGGATTCTGGATCCTAGTATGATCCCTAGCAAGCTAAGAGTGAGATTTAAAATTTTGGAAAAAGGTAGGAGAATTAAAACTCAAAACTTTTAATTTCTGGCCTAAGTACTTGAATTGAACGCTCTTAGTAAACATTTCTTCACATTCTCTCTATTCATGCACATTAGCTAATCAATCGAGTGCCGACACTCTTAAAGATAAAACGTCTCATGGGAGAGTCACATCAAATAGTGACACCTCAAAGTATTAAGAATTCTTCAAATACATCCGCAAATTTATGAATCGGGTTACAATTCCAAAACCCCCTAATTTAGCTTACAAGATCATATTAATGATAAGTTTTTAGTTAACTCTGAAACCTTTTCTTTCCCCCCCCCCCTTTTTTCTTTCCATTTGAAATATCTCATGAATAATTTTTTTTTTAAAAAGATCGACATAGCTGAATTAAAGGACGTGATATTTCAAACCCAAATTTAAAAAAAAAAAAAAAAAACTTTTTCGCTAGTTTGGTACAAAATCAAACATGATATTTGGTTATACAGCAGCTTATGAGCATCCAAGAGTATCCAGGCTTTTGGGGGAAAGTAGGCTAGTTTTTGGGTACAAGTACAACCATTTATATCTAACTGGCAAAATACGACACAGTTTAAGAAAACATATATAAGCTTTTGAATCTGGATTAGGTATTTAGATTCAGTCAAACTGATGAGATTAATTAGATGTGCCCCTCATGTTTGCTTGCACCTACTGCCAACAATTGAGGTCTTGGGATTTTCCATTCTATATATATTCTGTTGCTTTGGACAGTGAGAAATGCACCTGGTGGCCAACATTTAACGTGGTGAAGTGGAGATCATCAATTCATTCCTTAAAAAATTCTCAGTTTTCTTTTCTAGTAGTTAGTTTTGAGTCAGAGGAAGAATATCCAACACAAAGCACTAGAATTTTGTAAGAAGAGATGAGTTTTAATACCAATGACCTAGTTTAGATGTCCAAGTCCACCACATATCTGTCAAACTATTTGACCACGTACAAGAACAGCGGAGAAAATGAACCGGATTCACAGTCTTCTATGAACTAGAATTAGCTAAATTAAGGTTCCATTGATCTAGTATAGGAATTAGCTATCCAATCTCAAATCCTCTAAACTCCATAATCTTTTGTAAATTCGTTTAAAAAGAAAACTAGCTACAACGATCCCTTTTTTTTTTTTTAAAACTTCAAAATTATCATTCATGCTAGCTACTAGTCTCCAAACCACTTCATAACAAAATTCTCTCTTTCCCTTTGCACGAAATCAAAACCTTAGCTAGAAAAATTCGTAAAGGAACTATAACAAATTGGATTATCCCTTCCTATACCATCTATGCAAAAGTTTTTATATTAATAGGGGCAGATGTAGGATAAATAAAATTCATTTAATTTTCAAAATTTATTTTTATATATATACCATGCACCCAATATTACTTATATATTTATAAAAAAATGTTATATTGACAGTGTAAGAAAAGATTTTTTTTTTAATAGAAGAAATCATTTCATTCAATAAATCTGTACCAATGGCAGAAATCCAAATAAAGATCTGAAAAATCAATTACAAATAAAGACGCGTTCCAACATATCTTCCATTTAGATGAATCATTGTAACCCCGTAAATCTGTGTAAGAAAAGACTAAGAGTAATACATGTGTATTTTGGTTACAACTTGGCACTTGTTAAACAATCGCCATTTGATTCAAAACTCGTTGCAATCGAATCTAATTTCCCTTCCTTTATGTATAACACAATATTTTCTTTTCACTCTTGTCCACTTCCAGACAAAGGAAAATTACTTCATTCTCTTTTTCCTCCAAAACTCTCAAATAACACAGAAAGATATTAAAATCCTTTCTATTCTACTCTTTTCTTTTCTAACTTAAGGTTTCTATTCTTTTCTTCTTTTTTTCTTTCCTAAACTCCCAAACCAGGGGCGGATTTAAGGTGGGGGCACAAGCCCCCACTGCCCTTAAATTTCTATGATACTTGTACAATTTTGACATAATTTTAAGTGTGCCCCTAGAGTTTTTCTAGAAAAGATGTGAAAGAATGTGTCACAAAATTTAGTTTAGTTACTTATATTGAGAAAAATATACTTCGTGAAGTTTAAAATGAGAAAGTTATAAACCATTATCAAAATACGAAAACTCGTCGTGAGCAATTGTAAATAGTTTAGTTTGTTTTTGAAATAAAATTATTATTACATTAATAATTTTGAGTTTGTCTTTTTATGTTTTTCATGAAATATACATATCATTTGTACTTGTTGATGAATTTATTTTTTTTTTTGCTTAAAAAACTAGAAAAAAAAATACAAAAAAAAATTTAGTATTATTTTACCCCCACTTAGATTTTTTTCTAGCTCCGCCTCTGTCCCAAACCAACCATTAGTTTAGGCAACTTTTGAAGCCTAAAAAGAAATATGGGCCCCGATCATTAAAAATAAAGAAATTGTTGCCGGGTGGAGAGAAATGAGTGAAATTCATGTCAATTCCTGTTAACAGATGTCGCCTATAATCCGGGTATCAACACTCAAGCTGACAAGGCAGAAGACGACGACCGAGCGACCTATAAGGCCCTACTTCTGAGGATTTTGGGCATTAATGGATGTCGTGGACTCTTTCGATTCTTATGCAACTTTAACGGAGACTTGAGCCTTAAAGGGGATTCTTCTACCGTGGATCAAAGAAAAGGTGTCTCACTTTTCTAGATTACAAAAAAGGTTTGGCATGGGAATCTATGCCAAACACCTTTTGGAAGTTTAGCTTATCAGAAATTCCAAGATAGGTTTCTGGACCAATCAACTTCACCTCTTTTCCTCATTTCCTTTTCTTTCCACTGCCTGGAATCAGTGTCCTCGCAAAATCAAGCGCTTAAAATATTAACTTTACGTTTTTTATAAAATCAAGTTTTTAAAATTTAATTTCAATCTAAATTTTCAACGTGTGAAAGACGTTTTAAAAGAAAAAATGCATGCAACATATCAATCTACGTGCTTGCGCGAAGCTACTGACCGTACCTCTATGCGCTTGGAGCGAAGCTAACATGTTAATGAACCACTTACATATTGTCATCTACGCAACATGCTCTTATTAGGATGATTGTATACTTGTGTTGTATACCTTGTTAGGAAAATCCATAAAATTGATACAAAGATCGTTTATGCTACAAGTGATTGAATTTATAGAATTGTTAGTTTTTTTTTTTTTTGCCCCTTTTTGCTCAAATGAAAAAGTACCCCATCAATTCTACTGGCTGGGCTTTCGAGGGAGCTCTCCACCTTCCCATTTTGGGCTTGGATTGAAATATCAATCATGCAGTCAATAATTTGGGCCGAGCTTGAATAAAGTCTATAGGAGCTACAGGAGAAGAAAATAAAAGCGGCAATTCTTTTCTGCACCAAAAAACTAGTGAACAGGAAAAGAATCCACGTTTCACGACAAATAAGAACGAACGAACCAAACTACTTGCTAATTATTTAAGTTAAATTTGAACAGCGTTTTGATGTTCAATAATATTCAAATTCGATAGAAATCTCGTATAATCTCAATTCGAAAAATAAACAAATTAAATTTGAACAAAATTTCGAACTCGTTAAAATAATTAAACAAATTTGAACACTTGCGTGTTCCATTTGATTAACCTTGTTTACACGCCTAACAACAAATATGTTAACAGTGTTGCATGCAAGCTATTAGCATTTGCATGAAGCATGTCAAGTGATATCGACAGTTATAAGCGCTTCAAGAATGAATGTGGACAGAATTGTTTCATGAAGAATCAATGGCTTCAACTTGTCGAGTTCCTCAAGGCTATTTTTATGAAAGACTTCAAATTTCTTCTATGAGAGGAGGCGCATCCTGTCACCACAATGGAATAGGACTGTCAATGGGGCTGGGCCAGCCCGAGCTCGGCTCATTCGGCCCGACAGAAATTCCGATAGGCCCGATCATTTAGTGAGCTGGTCTGAACTTGAGCCTAAAAAGTAGGCCCGAATTAAATATGAGTCGAGCTTGGGCCTTATTAGCCTCAAACCCGATATAGGCCCGACCCTTTAATTACCTATATATATATATATAATATTTATATTTTGATATTATGTATAATTATATATCCAAATATATTATTACTAAATACTAAAAATATATATATAAATTATAAAACACAAAAATACATCTAAAGACTCTTTCATGAGCTTTCTTGAGAGCCAATATTAGTAATGCATAACTAAATCTCTAACTTTTCTTATTGGTTGAGTAAATTTTTATATTAGCATAATATTGGTTGATTTCTTTTTGGTCTACAAACACAAAAATCATCAAGCATATTTGGATTTAAATCACAAGATTATAAAAAAAGTTTCAACTTTTAAAGATATATTGGCTTATGATCACATGTTTTATTACTATTTTTCATGCATTTTGAACGAATTAAATATAAATATTGTTGAAAAAAATTTTGGTTTATATACTTGTTAAGAACTATTATTTGTTCATGTTTAGTTTTAATATTATAGTCTTGTAAATGTTAAATTAGTTTTACAACTTAATAGTTATAGTAATTATATTAAGAAAATTAAGGAGTAATAAGTGAGCTTGGGCTAAGCCCGATTAAGACTCACAACCCGAATATTATGTGAGTTGAGTATGAGTTTCACATTTATGAACCCGAAACTCATAGCCCGAAACCCGACAATGTATCAAATTAAATGAGTTGAGTTTGAACTCATCAAAACCCGACTCATTAGGCCGATTGACAGGCCTACAATGGAATAAGCTCCTCAGCTGCAACATATAACGCCACAAGACGTTTGCTATTTCCGTTAATGAGTGAAGTTACTGAAAAACTACAAATGCTCACCAAGATGAGAACCGAATGACAAAGAGCAGCAGAAAAAGTCGAGGAAAATTAATTATAACTGGATGACTGTGAGCCGTCCAATTATTCTTGGCAGAATGCTACTGCATACGACATCAATATGCTGCAGATGCCCCTACATTCCTACAATAGGTCTGCTAAGAATGACATAGTGTTTACTATGATTGACCATTACTAGAATCAATTGCAGCAAGACAGACATATACTATGATTGACGGAAAGGTCTGAGTCGTTTTCCTTGTGAGATATCCAAAGAGTGGAAATTTTTGTTTTCCTTGTGACATATCCAAACAATGAAAAATTTGGAAAAGCAACATATTGTCTTAGAAATTTTTTTTAGTGCAAGACATTTTAAAGTTCTAATTACCAGTAGATATGACATGATGTCATGCATTAATCACTACTTAGAAAATCTCAATACTTAATTCGGAGAGATTTTTTATGTCGATCCGTAGCAATTACTTGACACATGCATATGCATGGTAGTTGGTTCAGAATCAATGAGAAAGTTCCACATGATATGTGTATAAATATCTCACTTGCAAGTTCATATGCTAAGTGGAATCTATTTGATACGTTAAATGGAACTATGTGGAACCCTTACATATTCACGTAGAACTCTTGCATTGGTTTTAGAGCAACTACTCCGAACCAATATAAAATTTTCCACTTAACATGAAACAATATAGTGAAGTATATATGAGCTCCTAAATCTGTTTCAGTCTTGGTATCTGCATTCTGCGGGCTGACTTTGTACGTAGCGGCATATAGCCAGGACATGGTTGTCCGTAACTGTAAGGATGGCAACCATTCACCACATCCTTTCAGCTTTTACACCGATTTTCTTTCCATTATTTACCTGTTGTCTTGCTGCTGGTGAGCATGTCTTCTTTTTTTTTTTTTTTTTTTTTTACTTCTATTCGGTCAACCAAATCTAAAACTAGCTGTATAATTAATCTAGGTACTACCTGTTGCACGTGACGAGGTTATCAGCCATATAATGTGGGTGAAGGGGTGCATCACGGTGTACCTTGACTTTTGTTCTACTGCCATGGCTCTATAGTGTGGTTTTGGAGAGCTCAGATAGCACCAGTTTTTACCATTTGAATCAATTTTTCCAAGAATTGTTTAGCACCACTCGAAGAAGCTGTAAACACGAATCACAAGCATGGTAAAATTGCTGATAAGTTTGCAAACAAATTGTCCTTTCTTTGAACTGTTGATGCACCTTTGGATACGGTAAACAAATTTGTAGTGCTTTTTGTGTATTTCTCATACTCCCTCCATTCCATTTTAATAGTCCTGTTTTTCTTTTCGTCTGTCCCAAATTGTAATCCACCTTCCAATTGAAGAATGTAGGTGTCTTTTAATTTCTCTAAAATACCCTTATTCAATGTAAGTTGTTATTACTATAAACTACCTTATTTAATATAGATTGTTAATATTGAATATAACCTACCCCATTTAATGCATTTAGATTTTTCAAAACATATTGATATATGAAAAGCCAACTTTATTTAATGTAAGAGTATTTTAGAAAAATAGCAATCTAAATTTGTTTTTCCTACAAAATTAATTACTTTTTCTTAAACTGTGTGAAAAAAAACGAGAACTATCAAAATAGAACAGAGGGTGTATATGTTATGCCCGAATGCCTGACTGTTTCTAGGATCGGGCCATGTCGTTTCTTTAGGTTTTCTTGTTCAACTTCATCCATTCAGATTGTTCATGAGAGCGTTGCTCGACTCACCATACCCATTTGTATTTAGCAGCCTAGTTCCTTTTGAATATCATATACTCAAGTTAAAATTTATATCATTTGATTTTCATAGCGAAATAAAATGTTTTTAAACCTTACATTTGTAACAACTTCAATCATTTAACTTATAGGCCATTATCATTATTGAATACATTTCAACCAGCTACTGGATATAAATTCTGAAAATGATTATCTAATGGGATTATAAAATATTTTAAAAAAGAAAAAAAATCTGAAAATCTTTTTTGGTGATATATATATATATTCTTCTCATGATTAATGCAGACACGTACATAGGCACATTGTGGTCGTTTCGCTAATTTACAACATTAACATTTTCTTAGAAGACATAATTAAATAGTAAGGAGGGAAAAGTTTGAGATTAGGGATGCGTCTGATTATATTAACTGAAACCTTGTAATTTTAAGCAGTAATTAGCATCAACTGCCTGCAAATTCTTGCACCCCTAGCCCGCCGAAAGTGGCCAATACTGAAACCAACCGTTGTGTCCTCTCCAGGAAGAGGCACCAACTACATAAATAATCACAGGGTACCAATCAACCATTTCATACATTAACATCCATCTGATTAATTAGCAGCAGCTAGTCGGCAACCAATATGGGGAGAGCAGTGGAGCAGCGGCATGGTTGGGGGATGGGCTCCGGCGTGATTATGCTGCTGGTGGTGATGTGCCTGATGTTTGTGCCGTTGATGATGGCTCCCGGTCCGCCACAACCGCCTCCGTCCATTGTCTTTCTCGTCTTCCCGGTGTTGATGGCCGCCATTCTCTTTTACCTTTCTCATGCCTCCTCCTAATAGCATTAGCGGTTTTAACTTGCAATCATCCTTTCTGGGCTAGAGACAGTGGCTGTAACCTGGTTAATTTATATCTAGATATAGATAGGCAGCAATGTATTCAGGAACGTTCTATTAAGAAAGTAAAATAATTTTATCAAGTCTACGTGAAATGTTTTTGGTTGATGAAGTAGATTGTCGATTTTGAGATGTATCAAGATGGTGTTGGCATTCTTAACACCTTGTGATGGCAATGGCATGGAGAGTACAATTTTCATGGCTTGTACTTTTACGATTTTCAATTGAAACTTGACTTGCGATGGACCATTTATTGGCTATTGCATAATGCAAATGCAAGTTCGCATGATGGCAATGGCATGATTGGTGCAATTTTTCATGGTTTTTGCAACATTTTCTCGAGTTTCTGTTTTCGTAGTTAAAGACATATCTATCTTTCTACTTCTAGGTTGAAGGTTCAGGATTTGAATCCCGAGTCTGATAGGTAAAAGTGTTACAAATAATTATTACCTACACTTTTCCCTGATCTGAACAAAACAAAAATCTGTTCTTGTGCAATATATGTAGAATAAAAATAAAAGATAAGTAGCTATTTGGTTATTCTCATGTTATCCCAAAAAAAGAATGGAGTTGAGAATGTTTTTTTTGGGTATATTATATTTTAAAATGGAGTTGAGAAACATATATATAAACCAGCCCGCAGATCATTTGGGTTACTCCATAATGTAATTGTAGGATAATGAGAAATATGTGATCATTGTGTATTTTAATTCATGTAGAAAAGTATAAAACATAAGAGATATTATTATTGTCACTTGAATTGTAAAGAAACTGGATTTATTCCTCAAAAAAAAAAGGAAGAAACTGGATTTAACTAAAGAGATTAAAATTGAAAATTTTGTTTGACAATAATAGGCTCTTATTCTTTTTTTTTTTTTTCTCTTTTGGATCATAAATAAATTTCAAATTACGCCAGTATTACTTGTGAATCCAGATAAACCTGTGGTCCCCATCACACACCTGCACCAGCGAAGACTGCAGAAAAAAACTCATTTTTCCTTTTTTTTTGTTTTTTTTTTTTTTTTGTTTTTTTTTTTTTTTGTCAATTTTTCCCTTCAATGACAGTTCGAGAGAAGTCTCGCCACAACAAATTGAATTCAACTTTCCCAAAATCCTAAAACCCTAGAAACCAATTCAATCAATCCGATTAAATTCCTTGAGAAATGCAATCTCCTTGTATAAATGCCTGCAAAACCATCACTGGCTTCACACATCAACACCACGCTTTCTACCCTTCTTCCTCTCCTTCTTCAACATCATTTTCATCAGCTCGTAAATTCAATTCTTACCCCTCAATTTCGTGCAATTTTGATGGCAATGATCGGAAATTGAATGATAGGGGAAGATTGATATTAGTGAAGCAGGCGGCGGCGGGGGGGAAGGAGAATGTATGGAGTGTGGATAACGAAATGGCAGAAGCAGAGAAAGAAAAGGGAAAAATGAAGCGCAGGAAGAAGAAAAGAGGAGGGGTTGCTAATGGTAGGAAAAGAAATGTGGGGAACAGAAATAGTAGGTTTATGGTTTCTGGTGCTATGTTAGTGGAGGTTGAAACTGTTTTACAAACTCAGGTATATTCTACAAAACTAGCAGTATTTTATTATATCTCAATTACTGTGAATTACCTGCAGTGCACCAATAGATTTCTCGATGATACAACAATTGGAATATTCATATGTTTTGATCGATATGTATGCAAGAATGTGGCTTGTGAGGGTGTCTTCATAAGTACTATATGATATATATGTGAAGTGGGGTTCCCTAGGTTTCTATTGATGGTGTAGAATAGGTCATTTAGATTTGAATGACCCTGGTTTCCTTTTTCTCCACATTTCTGAATGTTTGCTGAATGGTTTGAAATGAACAATGGGTTGATGTACATTGTGTTTATGAAGGGTTTAAAGGGGTTATCTGAGCTTTGTGATGGTGAACGAATGTGTATGATAATTTGGTAATTTTAAAGGTCATATATCCTAGGTCCTTTAAATTTATAGTGGAGCGTGTTTTCATATGGTATTGTAGTGCATGTAGATTGCTAATGGTGGGACCTAAAGAAAGATTCTAAATTTTTATCTCCTCACCATTTTTACCAATTGTCTATAATCATTTATGGAGTAATCCAAGTACATTGTTAATTTTACATTGATTGGCAAAGTCCATTTTGCTGTTGGAGTTGTAGAGACAAAACTAGAACCAAACTTTCAAATGAATGGATTTCAGGCTGTGACAACGAGGTGGAAGTATTGGTTGTCTCTGTTTCTCTAATTACAATCCAAGTTCGAAGCGATATTTAGTATGACACCATAACAAATGGGAATTCAGGTGATGTTCAAGATGTACTATAAGAAAATCACCTAATGGAATTTATGAAATTGGAGTTCTGAAGTCATGTGACAAAACGTGTAGCTGAAGGACCTAACTACTGAAATTTTGTTAGAATGTAGTGCAATATGCATCTTGATTGGTGTTCTTTTTTCAGGAACCTGTGAGTCGCCCAGCATGGCATACATTTGCAAGTAGTCTCAGTGGGATATGGAAGGGAGTGGGAGCTGTTTTTTCTCCCTTCACTGCAGAGATGGAGCCAATTGACATTGGGAACAAGAATGAGAACCTATTTGACTGTTATACTTTGTCTCGTGTGGAAGCAGTCCCATCTGCTTCTGGGGAACAGACTACTCAAATCAAAAGGCGAATAAATTGGGTCACACTGAATCCTTATGGTGAAATTCCACAGTTAAATGAAGGTGAATATATGCGTCATGCGAGGTCTGACAATGGGCAGGCTTCTTTGTCCAGGAAAGAGACATCCAATAGATTTTCAACTCACAATTTGCCAAAATTTGAGGCTTTCAATTTTGGAAGGAGTGACATTATGGAAGAAGATGTCATGGGAATAGAACCTGGTCTTGTTATCTTTGAGGTGCAAATACCTTGGTTTTCTGCACTCCATTTCCTTCCCCTGTAAGAGCAAAAGAATTATGAAGTCCTCTAATAACATGAGAATAAACAAAAACTTCATTTTCTTTTCCTAATAGTGTATCAAACTGTAGTTGAATATTTAAGTTCTCGCTGTACAACTCTGTGATTTACTAATATTTCTGCGAATTCTATGATGGTACATTGGCAGGATGGATCATATTCAAGAGGCCCGGTTGACATCCGGGTTAGCGAATTTGATGAGTCCAAATATTTCCTTTCTCCAACTTACAAATTTGAACAAGTAAGGCTGTCTAACATTCTTTTTGGATGTCTTGCTTGCTCAAACTTCTGTTAAATTATTACCTATAATGAGCTTCATCACTGTTACTCAAATAATAGTCTATCCAAGCTCCATGCTTCAGTAAAACTAGTAAAGTCCTTTGATGTCCACAATTTTGATGCCAGAGGATTAAGAGATGTCAGTGTGGTTCCTTTGTCATAACAGAGAATAAGTTAAATCTGAAATTTGGTACTCATTGATAGTGTTGAAATGGTTGGGTGGCAACAGAAATAAATGACTGAACTCATAGAATGAACCACAAGGCCCATAACACATGGAGGAGGCATGTTTCCTGGTTTATGAAGCAAATATTGTGCAATGCTTCCTGGTTTTATAGAAATAAAATAATTCTCCTAACTAGTTTGGGATTAGCTTTCCTGCAGAAGACTTCCAGTTGCTTTGTTGGTTTAGATCTATCAGAGATTACTTTAAGTTCTGTTATAACTCTGGTTAGTCGAAGAAAAGCTAAAGAAGGTCAGCACAGGTCCTTTCTTTTTACCTAAGAATGATTTTTATAAATTCCAATCAGGGAATTGTAAATGAGCTTCTTAGATTTCATTGAAAATCCGGTGCACAAAAGATGATTTTTACCTGTGCTTTATGTGAGTGCCTGAGTTTTGTTCGTCAAGGATGAAAATGTTGCATTGGATGTTAATGGACTTCAAGAAGAAATAGGTTTATTGTGTAGGCTTGCAGCCAGAAAGACTTCTCCTAAACTCCGTAATATTTGCACGAAGTGACGATTCTGTGCATGTTGTCACCAGTTGTATATCTACATTAGAAATGCTTGATGTTCTCTCTGAAGAATAGGCTAATGCCCCTGCAAGGTTAAAGTGGATTCTAGTATCTACGTGGCTTAAATTGGTAGGTAATTCAATGTCAGATAGGCTCTTAGCTGGTGGTGAGATTGTTGGTTTTCAGTATATGATGGGATAATAACAGCTGCCTCACGGTGCAGGTCATATAATTGATCTTGTAGAGAATGGTATATTTATGCTTCATCATTTTGCCTAAATTTTGTGTGCATCTTGTTTGAATTATGTACTTTCTGCCTTAGTGCCCTTGAAAAAAAAAAAAAGGAATGGTGTTCATTTTAGTTATTTTGAGAACGGATTATGAAACTCATTTTGCAGTATAGCATTATATCTCCTGTCTTCTGGGGAACTTTCAGCAGTCAATTCCATACACAACTTCTCTTTTTAGATTACTCTGCCACTAAGAAGTATGTTGATGTATTTTCTCTTTCCCTGCTTTCTTGTAGTGTTTGGTTAAAGGTTGCCATAAAAGATTGCGGATTGTTCATACAATAGAATTTGGTAATGGCGGTTCAGACATCCAAATAATGAGGGTTGCTGTTTATGAAGAACAGTGGGATAGTCCTGCTAGTATCCCTGATGAAAGGTAGCTTATATTCCACTTCTTTCCAGTTGTATTGAATTCTTAGTTGCACTTCTTTGTACTTCTTTTAAGTGCTTTCTTGTTTTTGGGTTGTTCTGTTCCTATAATTACCGTTTGTCTTTTTTTTTCCCAAACTAAAGAATCTTTTGTAATCATAGCATAAGCCCTTTGACGCCCATTTCCACTTCTATGATCTTTATACATTTTTCCAAAAGGAGTCCATATTATGAATAAGAAATAGTGCTTTTTATGCCTTGTAATTTTTGAGTTCTGATTGGCAGTGAGCTGGAGGTAGACTTGCAGCCATTTTCTCAGAGGGAAAGAGTTCAACCATCAGAATTAATTGGCTCATGGAAAGTGTTTGAGGTGAGCGCCACACCTATCTATGGTGAAGACATCATGTTAGAGGAAAGCCATGGTGCACCTTACGTGTACCTCTGCACAGAAACCCTAAAGAAGAGAAGCCTGCCTGAACATTCAGTTTACTTTGGGGAGGAAGAGATGCTAGACATGCAGGATGTTACCATCCTCTGGCTGCCAGGAGGCGTCACAGGCTATGTTGATGTGAATAAGGATGGCATCCTTTGTGTTGGAGTTGGGTGGTATTCTGACGAGGGGATAAATCTTGTGATGGAAAGGGATTACGGAACAGATGGGAAACTCAAGGAGGTCAGGTGGAAATCTGAAATGAAGAGACGGTGGTCTAATCCACCCCCCATGTAATTAATTCTATCTAATTTCAGTTTGGTGGGGGTGGCAATACTTGTATATATTTGAATCCACGATAATTCGATCCTCGTTTTATGATGAATAAATTGAGGTGTTAATGTCAGATGATCATGGCAGTAATTTACTTTTTACAATTTGTAGACTCTATAGTTTCTGCGTTTTGGTCAAAATTCAAAATATGCTCTAAGGGCAGGAAATGTAGACATTGACATGGAACTGATCAACAATAGAATCTACAACAATCTCATGTGGTCCATACATGGCGCACTACCATGAAGATTAAAGAACATGAAAAGCAATCTTGACTCTGTCATTTATTGCCTAAATCATTACAATTACAAAATCAACAGAGATAATTTCACAATAAATTAACAGAGATAAAAGCACTGCCTCTTGCCTAGCCCTTAAACGCGAACAAACAGGGCTCCCAAGACAAGCGAAAGTCCGAGCATCAAATGATTTAAGCTGTCAAGACCACTGACAGCTCCATTGGACCCAGATGGTGAGCTTTTAGCACTTGGTGAAGATGTTGTTGGTGAAGTACTTGGTGCAGTTGAACCAGAAGGAGTTGAGGGGGTGGTGGGGGTGGAGCTAGAAGGAGGACTGCTGCTACCCTGGACATTGACAGCCAATTGCATACCCTGTCCGCAGTGCCCCAGTGTTGGACAAATAAAGTACATTGAACCAGGTTTGGATAAAGTAACGCTGCTTTTGCCTCCAGTATAAGATTGAAGGGCATTTCCAGTATTGCAGTTGTCATAATCATCCTTGCTTACTTCGATAACGCCATGAGAGGTATCATAGTTGAAAACTGATAATTGAAGTAAAATGTCAGATTAGTTGAAATGCCTTATAACTGGTCCCTTGTGTTATGGGCTCAAAAACTGAATTTTACAAGACAGTTCTCCATAAGAACAAGTCATCTAATTCCTGTCCCTCTAAAGAACCTTTCAACATGAGTTTATGGATGTGTACATTAATAACGTTAATGACAAAAACAACAATAAACTACAAAAGTGAAGATTCTAACCCTGAGACAGATCAAACAACAACTACATGCAAAAAATTTTAATTTGTGGTACTAATTAGTGTAAAATTCATGCATAGCTGGCAACCTATTCAGACTGGAAAGCCGCGTAGGTAACTTACGGAGTGTATCACCAACATTAAAGGTTTCTCCAGCAGCCCAAGTGCTGTAACCTCCGGCAGTACTCCAGCTCCCGCCGGGGCCTCCCACAACATGTTGGACAGCATAAACTGCGGGGGTTGAAAGCAGGAGGAAAAGGGCTGCAACCCTTAAGGCCATTTCTTAGGTTTGATGATTGCTGTGTGCTTGGAATTTGGACAAGGATTAGAAGAAGCACAAATGCAGGGATTGATGAGGGAAAACCAATTATCTACATGTATATATATATAGCCGGCTCATGGTTGTGAAAATGGAGGAATATGGCATAATTCAAGGAAGGGAAAATCAAATTATTCGGTAGTAACTAATTTAGTCTCTTGTTTTTCCGTGCGTCTCTACAACTCCTACCTAACCTATTTCTTAAGGACATTGCCACCCAACGTCCCTCTCCGCTGACTTATGCTTAAAGTTTTGGAATTTACCCTCCTCCCTGTCTTAATTCTCAACTACTACTACTTTGAATCTTCACCCCCTTGGTACAGTTAAATTACTATTATTTTGCATGCTTAACTTTCTTGAATGTTGCTAAACATGTTCATAACTTCGAATTTAAAAATTCTATACGAGATGACATACGATCGAAATGACAGAAACAAACTAAAGAATGATGACACGTATTTCGTATTTGTGCCTATCGTTTAGAAATGTTGTATTTTATAGTCGCTCTTTATAGGTGGACTCTTTGAAATTAATCTACACTGCTGGCATGTAGAAGTGTAGGACCATATTTGAAACAGGGCTGATAATTACCTGGATTCAATTGCAGTAATCAAAGATTGAAAGTACAAAGAGTTTTTAGTCTATTAATCAATCATATTCTCTTTTGCATGGTGTATATTTTCAGAAACATACCTTCCTGAAAAAATTGACGGTTGTATTGCCAACCGATAGGAAGCATGCCAAGCCAGCAAGGCTAGAGAGAATATGTTTGAACATGCAAGTATAGGTATAGCAATCGAGATGTTCATTTCAACGAATCTTTCATATTCTACAAATATTCTAATCTCAGTTTCTTGCCACCTAACACTGGGATTCGGAGCATGCATCTACATGCAATGATGCAGAGACAGAGAGAAGCGTTAGTTGGTAAGCACAATAGTATATTTTTTTCCGTGGTTATTATTATTGTCACTATTATCAATCATTGTATTCGAACTCTCTGAGAAATTGAGTGTCATGTATGGACTTTCAGAGTTTTAAAAATGGACGTGTTTGGTTAAGTTGTTGTGTCGTGCGTAACTTGATCTCCAACTAAAATGGCACGAGGCAATTTTAGGCCATTTTAGTCAAGGAACAGTTTGGATTTCTTGTTAAAAATTTAGGAAAAGGAAATGTTCCTTGATTGGTTTCTGCGTTGTTATAGTCAAGGTTTTGTAACAAACCTTACCAGAAAATTAATTTTTTTTTTTAATCATTCATACAACTAATCTTTGATTTTAGATTAGACTTGAGGGATTCGAACTAGTTGAAGATCAGCACGTACCTGTATTTGATCATGGACAACTCCAGAAGAAATGCATCTTTCAACTACTTTTGTGTTGAATTTTAATGCTTGAACATCATATCAAAGTCAATTAACAACCCTACTCATAAGGGTCAAATACTTGAAGCTTATCTTGGTCAGGTATATTGAATAACATCAAGCAAATTGTCTTTCACGCTTTTCCATTGAGTGAATTTTTAGCATTATTCTAACTCGTTTTACCTCAAATTTTGAGAATCTAATGGCCTCAATTTAGACTCTATTCAGATCATAAGCTTCATAAATTTCATTTCAAACCAATTTGTCCCCGAGTTGTAAATAAGTTTAAGTAGAGTATAAACGATTGGGATTATAGTGTAAAACAATTACTAATAGCTATCCTACCCTCAAATCGGTTTAAAATGAAACTTGTGAGACCTGTGAGAGTGAATGATGCTCGCAAAGAGGGGGGCTATTCCAAAAAATAGAAAGCAAGAAGTGGGGAAAAAATAAAAAGCAAAAAAAAGAACCAGCAGAGGAAGTTCTTCAGCTGGACTAGTTAGCCGGTAAGCCCGCTAGGCTCTATAGCAAGCCGCTCCATGGCAAGTGTCTATATGATGCAATGGCCCATTTGTACTCGGAGAACGCGGATTGGGCTTGTAACTTGCATAGCCTGTGGTTAAATTTCTGATTATTGCAAACCGAATCCAACAAGAGGTGTATATTCCCCTTGAACTGGTGAACTACAGTCCACTTCCTCTCCAAATCATTAAGGGTTAATATCAATTTAGCCCTTCAAAGTATGCAGAAATGTCCTTTGGCACTTTAAATTGAAAAAGTTTGAGCATGGCCCTTCAAAAAACATCCAACTCAATCCAAATTTTAACATTTGGTTAATCATGAGGGGTTTAATTCCGTACCAAAAGATACAAATGTGTACTTTTCTAATTTTGTTTTCTCAAACATTTAAATTGCTTTATTTTTCATCTCTTTCTAACACTAGAGTAATAACAATAGGAACCATTTTTTTCTTTTTCAGTTTTGTGTAACTACCATTTGATTTGCACAATATGTCACCAAAAATGTCACCTTGATCGTTGCTAAAATCATGTTGTACCTAGAAAATTTAATCTACAGCATGCATTTTGCTAAAAAAATAATAATCACTTAAATTGGCAGTGACCATGTCATATTGCCAACTTCCATACCCGTAATTGTTGTTCTTGTTCTTTTTTTTTCTCTTGTTCTTTTTCTTTATAGGGAAACAATGAAAAAAGAAATTGAAGAGTTTGCAGAAGTAAAATTGTAACGTACGAATTTACATCTTTTAATATTCAATTAGGTCCCTTATTGAGTAGTTACACGTTAGAATTTGTATGGAACACTTTTTAAGTTTGAGGGAACAAATAGAACCTTTTTTCAGTTTGGAGGGTCTAATTGAGATTTTGACCTCCTTTTGTGGGCCAAATTGGCATAAACCCCAATTGAATTTTTGGTGAACTACTACGAGGACTGAAAGTTTAGTTCTTGATTGCCTAAGGTCACCTGATTAGGGATAACTTTAGTTGTAAGATCTCAAGTCCCAACAACCAAAATGCATGAAATAGCTAATTAATCGAATAAGACCTTCGTCCATATAATTTCCATCTGCAAAAACACAGTTTTATCTGTCTTTTCGTAATTAAGACAATAATATTTTTGGAAACAAAGATTTAAAACTAGGAAATGGTGTTTATTCAGGCATAAGAATAAATACCTTGATCCTAATTAATAAATATTCTAATTTTAATTTCTGCTTCTGAGTGTAATTAAGTGTCTAACAGCTCAAGCTCTTAGAGCTCGTTATCAAAGCCAGATGAGTACAACCATCAAATGCATAGATGCATCCATCAAATTCTATTTCTGATCGCATATATCTCCAAATGCCAGTCCCGATAAAGAAATACATGGTCAAAATACCTTGCGTCATCAGATGAAAGCCAATAACTACTTTGCAGAAAATTTGTTTCCAGAGGATGATGAGATTTGTGCTTTGCTATATTCCTGAAAAGTACAAATAGTGGATCAAGTGAGTTCAATTCTACATGAAAATTAACCAAGAAAGTTATGATTGAAGAGATAAGTAGTACAATTTTTTTCCTCTATGGATGTACTTGGTCTGATTAGCAGGCTAAAGAAGCATAGGGGAAATTAACATCTTTTTGTTAAAAGTAAATTGGCTACTTGGAGAGAATTAATATTTATTTCTAAGATATAAAAATTTATTTCCCTGCTACTCACCGTTAAAAAAATTCATAGGGTGTTTTAAACGCACTCCTCTAATATAAATGGTTATTTTCCCTCTTATCCCTTATATAATATAATATATGCGTTGTTGCTTGTAAACCAAACAAGAAAAAACGAATTATAATCTTTTAATTGCCTTTTTTATGTGAAAAAAAAAAAATTTATGTGTCATTTTGGCGTGGATTTTACAAAAAAAAAAAAAAAAAGAATGCATCAACTTGCATTTATTGGCTCTCCCAACAAGCCAAGATAAGTCGGTGACAAAAACAACACCTTGCTTAGCAAATATAAATTAAAATGAGAAGACTTGTAATAACTTTTTAAGTTCCACTAGCAAATTTAGGTCTTGTTTCGTAGTACAACTTGTCAATATTTGCATTTGCTGGTGAAATACAGAAGCTAGGACCTGGTCCTGTACTCGTCACAAACTGCCCCCTCTCATATCAACTACTACTTAAACTATATATCCTTGGCTTACATCATACATGATGGGTCGAAATAAACTTTAATACATAGAAAAGACAAGTATATATAATGGTGTCTAACAATTTAAGAAAAATTGTAATTAATATCAATGCATGCAACATGGGAATCAATAAGATATTAGTATCTCTGAATACAAACATGATGCTAAGAGAGGCGATTGACAATCACTTTCGAGTGTCTATAGATGTATACGGCTCAATGGGCAGGCTTACATAAGAGAAACATAATATCTCATTGCTTAATTCAGGATGTGACCATTTTCATTTTTGTATTTTTTTTTTTTTTTTTTGCATCTTGTTTCTGTTAGGCATAGTTACAAAATGACAGGTCGTGAATTCAGCCACTATCCATCATATTCGTGTATGTATATAGCAAGAATTGAATGCCTAAATTTATCCATTAATTGCATGTTAGCTGGCCTTGGGGAAAGGTATACTTTGTCATTTGAGGAGAATATGTATTTGGTCCGAGGGGCAGACTAGAGAAGGGATGGCAATGAGTACGATAAAAGCAGTACCTACGGCTGGCTGTTTGATCCGATAGTTAATTCGATTATATGATCGATGGGTTTATTCATTAAGGTATGGTAATCATTAGAAGTTACCGACGCGTAACTCGATAGGATTTGATAAAAGAAACCTAAAAATTCAATACCCAATATCTTTGTGTGTGTATATATATAATGTTATTAGTTTTATAACCCAAAAATAGATAACTCTAACTTAACAGAAATGAAGATAATTATGATTAAAAACAGAAGTATATTTATTTAGCCTTTCATTTTTTAGTTTCATAGCCATTTTTGCATAAAACGCTAAAATTAACCTTCTCAAGTCCGAATACGATTTGGACTTAGAAGGAATAGTTTTGTCATTTCAATGTGAAGTTGCTGTAGAAATAAAAAAAAGAGCTGTGGCATTTTCATTTACTATGACTTTGTCTGTTTTGTTTGTGACCGAAATAGTGAAGCAGAAAAGTCAATCTTGTATTCGTCATTATCTAACGTTTCATGATAAGACCGAAAGAACTTAAATGATGATCATTAGGTAAGCAGATCTTATAATACTCATACTTAAATGAGTGTTTTGCCAAAGCAGAACGATTCCAACGAAACAAATGATTCGGAATTTAACCAATCATTGCGGGAAGCAAATAATTAATCAGGTTAGAGGTTGATAGTATTACCTTTAATTAATTGGTCTTCCTTGCAAGTACGTTTACACGTGTCCTCTTGCATAGCTTTTGCTATGTCTGGAAAGTGAGGTTGTCAAAATCGAACTGCTTATTAATACGTTACCCGTCCAACCATTGGTCCATTGGGCTAGTAGCCCAATATAATACGGACAGGATCCATAATAGCAGAAGAGTATTCTCTTAAACGACGTGGTTTTGTTCAAATGTCATTCAATTAATTTTGAAATAAGAAGATATGAATCGCTTGCCCACAAAAACCAAGGCTTAGTTTGGGAGTTTAGGATAGAAAAGAAAAGAAGGGAAAGCTTAAGTTATGAGAGAAGAGAAGAGAAGCGATTGTTATATTGTTTGGGAGTTTTGAGAATTAGTGGAATGATTTTGGACATAGAAGTCATTAAATATTTGTTCAAAACCTTTTTAAGGACAACATAGGCATTTTAAAAAAAATTATCAAGCTTTCTCCAAACTTTCTTCCCATTTCCTTTTGATTTGGGAGGAAGCATTTTGATAACTATTCATCCTTCCATTTCCTTTCTTTTCTTTCCTACTTAAAACTAACAAATGAAGCAAAAGTAAACTTTCTCTTCTTTCCCTTTCTTTTCTATCCAAATCCTCCACTCCCAAACGAACCCCAAGGGTTGGTACGGTTAGGGTAGAAAGCCAAGTTCAATATAAATATAATTAATTTTAGCTTTATATTTGGAACCCTACTTGTATGGTCTAAATGAGAAAATATAGTGCTTAAAATAGAGTCAAATCGAGTCATTTTTCCTTCTCGAGCTTGACTCAAATTTGAATTTGGCAGTAGTCGAATCACATAAGCTTTTGTTGAAGAAACTTGTTGTACAAGACATACAATTACTTTTAGGTTTCAATAAATATATATTTATGATTATTTTTGCGGCTTTAAAATAGAAATTTGTTTTTATTCGCATCCTTTCGCGTGTCTGCACATAGTCGTGAAAAAGATTGCGTGCGCCGATTATTCTTGGATTACATGTTTTTTTTTTTGTTTCTCTTGGAATTTTATGGTATATTAGACTGATGAAAAGGAGATTGCAATATCCCTAAGGATGACACGAAAGTTTTTTTTATTAATTAATGAAAACACGTCAAAAAGCTAAGCAAACCATCAAACATAAAACATATCTCGATATGTATTAAAGAAGAAAAGTATGTGTGGAAGACATAAATATCTTTGTTAATTTTGTTGATAGCTTTATACATAGTAAATAAGGGTAAATTAGTCAATTTAATTCTATGTTATAATGAAGTCCAAAAAACAAAAACAAACACTCACTTTATAGGTGAGAATTAGGGCCATTCTGCATGGACACGTATAATTTTTGCAAATTCAAAGAAGTTGAAGGGAGATCTAAGTAATTCCTATAAAGATAAGGAGATTCAATGCAATTTATCCATACGTGTTGAATTTAGTATCTGCCAAAGAAACACAGAGCCAGTCTTTCGTTCAAAATATTATTATTGTATAAGCTCCCAAGTCTAACGTATATTACATGCGTGTCCTCTTTTGAAGTATTTTTCCAACGGCAACCAACCAACCCTCTTAATTAGGCTAGATACACTCTCAAGTTTGAAGATCTCTTTTTCCCTTTGAGGCTGTGAGAACACTTTGAAATGGAATCACTTGTTTAATTGTTGCTTAGAATCGATCGTCTAGATTTGAAAATGAAAGAACTTGGCTTCAAGTAACCAACCGTATATGAATGGTAAAAACCTAACAACGTTATTTGGCAGTATGAAATTCAGGGGAGACATGCACAGATTTGCCCCTAACAACGTCAAAGCTGCCGTGAATGTAGTAACGGGCTCCATTCTCTACAACAATTCGGCATGAGCAGACGCTAGAGCTGTCCCAATTAATGATAGACCAAGTTCACAATATTGCCATTGGTTAAGTTTTTCATTTGAGAAATGCTTTTCTTATGTATTTATGGTCCAAATTAAAAAACCACAATAGAATAACTTATTCCCACTTCTGTGACGTACGTGAATTGGTTTAATCAACTTGCACCCTCTCTCTAGCTAGTAAGTGCGTCCCTCTCGGACAAGAGGGAAATATGGTTTCGTTAATAAGATACCTCACCTATAACTAAGAGATTATGGATCTACTACTCTATTTATAATTGAGAGATAACGAGTTCGAATTATCAGAGAATAAGTAGGAAATCACTATTTATTTTTCTTCTTTTTTTTATATTTAAAGAAAAATAGCATCCCTCTTGAACCATAACAAGGTGGATTTACCAGGATTGGAATAACAATCCTCTTCAAACCAAGACTAGGTAAACGGCATTCTGCAACTCAAAAAGTATAGTATTTGTAATTAATGTCCTACCAAAAAGGTGCATCTTTAACTAGCGTACCATGACATAGAGAAACAAATATCATCTGCCATTAGTGGACTGATGGCTGACTCCAAAGTGGAGACCATTCGTGTTGTTTTATGTAGGCGTCAGCACAAATCATTTTTATATCAAAATTCATTGAAACTGTACAGGGGCTGTGCAAATTGTCAAGGAAATATAAAGTTAATTTCTGGATGTACTTTTAGCTGTATAAATAGCAAGTAGGCCGCCTAGTTGAGGCCATTCACAAAAATAGGAAAGGGACAGTGTCATGGAAGACAAACGAGAGAGTTCTGCTGCTCCCACTTCATTCACTAGCGTCTTGAAACTCTCCCAAATGGGGGCTGCTGCTTCTGTTCCCAAACGCTATGTTCTTCCTCCATCGCAGCGTCCTAATCTTGGCCTTTGTCCAAATCTTGCCATCGTCTCGCCCATTATAGACCTGTCCTCGTTACACCATCCAATTCATGGGCTTCGAATCAAGGAGGAAGTACGCCTAGCATGCAAGGACTCAGGATTTTTCCAGGTATACATTATAGGCCGTTAATCCTGTCTCTTGCATGCACAAGAATCGCATGATTTTTCCTGAAGAGAAAGACAAGAAGTTTCTGAGAACACCATGCATGTACGGACATATATTTCATATTTTCAGATTTTTGTTGATTTTGCTAATGATTTACCAACCTCAATGGTATAACGTATTGGAGTGGTCATGCAACGAACATGCAGGAATTCATGTTCCTTGTGACATGCATGAGTAGCACCATTCACTGCCATTAACTAAGATCCCGCATGATTTCTGTGTTTCATCGAAATATTTACCTGGTTTTTGCAATAATGCAAAAACCTGGAGCAAAAAGCTCGAAGCTGTTGAGCAACAAAAAGAAGCTAGGCAGAATAGCAATTTCCATTGGCATAGGATTGGCATGCATGCATATGCCACGGTAATGCAACAATTAATGACTCGTATGTTTTGCAGGTCATTAATCATGGGATACCTCTTTCAGTCATGAATAATGCCCTAGACGCTGCAACTGACTTCTTTGAGTTGCCACACGAAGAGAAGATGTCACTTGCATCAGCCAATATCCGCGAACCTGTTAGATATGGAACCAGTCTGAATCATGTTGAGGATAGGGTTCTCTTTTGGAGAGACTTCATCAAACATTACTCTCATCCGATTTCAACTTGGATCGACCAATGGCCATCAAATCCAAAAACCTACAAGTAAGTAGATTTAGGGCCACTTGAAAGAAGCTTTGCAAAGCATCAATAAAGCTAATTAAATACCTAATTCTTTAACCTATAACATAACATCATGTTTTGCCATTTTGTAGGGAAAAAATGGGAAACTATACGCAAGCTGTGCATGCATTGCATAGAAAGTTGATGGGAGTTGTATTTGAGAACTTAGGGCTAAGCCCTAAGTACTTACATGAGGGCATTGATGAAGGATCCCAAGTCATGGCTGTGAACTGCTATCCTACATGTCCTGAACCAGATCTCGTACTAGGCATGCCACCACACTCGGACTACGGTTACATGACTATAATACTTCAAAATCATCAGGGACTAGAAATCATGAGCCATGACAAGAAATGGTATCAAGTTCCAGTCAGGAAAGGAGCCCTGGTGATTCAGATAGGAGATCAAATGGAAATAATCAGCAATGGTCTATGTAAGAGCCTTGTCCACCGCGCTACGGTTAACTCGGACACTGATCGTATTTCCATTGCGAGCCTTCATAGTTTAGCCTTAGAGAGGAAGGTAGGACCTGCCCCGCTGCTTGTGGATGATCAACATCCTTTGTCCTACGCAGAAGGGAGCTTCAGTGGTTTTCTTGACTTCATTTCAAATAATGACATCATGGAAGTGAGGTATATAGACGCTCTGAAGAAGAATCCATGAAGACTAATTCTGCATGCACCATGCCAACTTCCAACTAGCTAGAACTAGGTGTTTTCTTGAATTACCAGTAATACAGTATCGACATTATTCTTTTTTGCAGGATGTGAGCCATATAATATTGATTTCACTCGTAATTTACTATAGTATTAAGAATTGAGAATGAGCTATCGATTTTATTCCAGCCCCCTTAGTTCTTTCCATAGTCATGTCTTTGTTGCATGCATGTGTGCATACATGTACACGAAGAGTTGAAGTACAAGTAAACGCCTCAAAGGGGAAAATAAGCATTAAAACAAATTAAGGTGGTACAAGAACAAACCTGAATCAGCTCCAAATATACAACTGTCACAGCTGAGGTTGCCCTTTTAATAATGATAAAAAAAAATTTTAAAAAAAAACCATAGTTGGGGTTTTTTTTTTCTTTTTGTTTATCCCTGGCCATCACTTGAGTTTCTTTGAGCAGCCAAAAAAGAGGAAAATCATCTCATTTTAGCTTCTTTATGCTCAATCAGTCCAAATTAGGTAGAAATGACACAGTAGAAAGATATGCGTGAGTCAAGAAAAAAAAAGAGATATCAATTAAAGAAATACTTTGACCATAATAAGAGGAGAAATGATAAAATGTATGTCAATCCCCAATCCCGGAAAAACAATCCTTTACCAGTCTAGGGACAGGGCCAAACCCCAAATTTTTAAGGGACTTTCTAAAACTGGCCCATTTATAGAATTTGTCACTTCTCCTACCTCAGGGATATATGCCAAATTGCCAATTACTTCTCCTTTTCAAAACACAAAGAAAATCACAAAATTTTTGAATGATTTTCCTTTTTATGACTCCAGAATCTGTCTGTTTCACTGAATTTAGTCCTGGTACCACAAATTAAAATGAATGCAACATTAGCTGTGACAAAATCAAGGATCTAAGGGATCATTTGAAACAAAAAAGGATATTGATCATAGATGGAAAAATCCCTTTTAGTCATTTTTCCACTTGATTTTGAAGATATTTTAAACCATAACAGTAAGATTTCCATGCAAATAAATAAACACATGAGAAATCAGCTGTTTACTGATTATTGTTCTTCCGCTAGTGACACCATATTGCATTGGTTATCTCCATATGTATTTTGAGTTGGTTTGAAGCAAATATTATGCTTACAATAGTAACAAGTACTTCTTGGACTTACTCTACATTGCCTTTTGGAAACTACATGCAATGTTTTTTTTCCTTCTTCAACCAATTTGAAAAGGAACATTTTGGTATATAGAGATTTCTTGACTAAAAAGTCCTGTGGCATGTAATATTTGGTGAAATGAAACTTTTGATGGATAAAGGGGAATGGGCTTTCACTTTCTAAGCGGAAGTATATATAGGTTCCAGATCAAGTGCCTGATCATGGGCTTCTGTGACTGGATGTTTCTTGATTTACCTTAACTTTTTCTTTTCAAAAAAAAAATTTTTTTTTACCTTAATCCGTTGATCATTTGTTCACAATTATAGCAACTAGATTCAAGACTATCCTACGTTTTTTTTTTAATTATTTCTTCCAATCAGATTCGGCAATTCACTTCCAAATCATTAAAAGAGTTGCCATATAGCTGTTTGTTGATGCTCAATATCTTACTCACAACATATTAACAAATAATTAACTTGGAATACAAAAAAGGAAAGATAAAGGGAAATTCTTCAACTCTCATCATTGATGATAGATTAGTAACAACAGTGGATCAAGGAGTACAAATTTACATGACAAAAAAAATAAAAAAAGAACTAAAATACAATAATTTAAAAAAAAATGAATAGAAAATAATTGTGAGGAAAGTGACTTACATTAGAGAATGTTTATCCTAATCAAAAACTAGCCCTCTCCTCTTACTCCTCTATCCCTCAAGCTTTTGGCTGAAAAGGTGCTCTTTCCGTTTGTTGCCTTCTCTGTAAAGTTTAATCCCAAATCCTCCATTAAAGTAGCTCGTGAAGATTTGATCAGAAACCCCCAGAAGAGGGCTTTGGAGAAAATATGGCAAAAACTGTGGGGGGCTATTGTAATCCAATGGTGCTCAATGATCAGCTCATGAAATATTTCATCTCAACCACAAAAATAAATGAGGTGTCTATTGCAAATGTTGGAGGGCCTTCCCAATCCAATGGCGGTGAAACCATCAACCCCAAAAGATATCTCATCTCTGCCGCTCGTATTAAATAACCCTTATAACATAAGTGTGATAAATACGACTTCGAGTGGGGCTACAGATATGCTTGCGTTAGCAGTTTTTGTTTGCATAAAGCTGGAAGCTAGCAGCACACTAGGATTTTTAGGCCTTTTCTTCTTCTTCTTCTTTTATTTTATTTTTTTGTCTGTCTTTTTCTATTTTATTAATTTCTTTCACTCCGAAAACATAATGTATGGAGTACTATTCTTGTACAAAGATAAATCAGATCCTGTATTAAGGTAAAAAAAAAACTCAATATTGGAGAAAGAAACTGATCACATCAAATTGCCCCATAGCTTCCCATATGATCTCTTTTTTCTTTGTTTTTGACCACCTTTCCACTGATCTTCTTGCTGCAACAAATGGATACATACATACATACATTACAGTAGTAGGTTTTAATAAAACATTCCAGGCCAAAAAACAAAAGTTTAAACTAAAAAAACAAAAGTAAGGTGTTTAAAAAGTAGTGTACATAAATAAGGTGTTTAATGAACAAAAGTAAGACGAAAGCAGTTGATCTTCTACTCTTGTGCAAGTTCCTTTTCAAGAATATGAGCAACAATGCCAGACATCAGTTACAATATCCCTGTGTCATGTTCTAATGAAGCAAGGTAAAGCATCTATCAATTCGTGAAAATAATAATAAAGTTGCAAAATTAGATCTTCAACTTACATGCACTATTTAACTCATTAATCTACTTTTTCAATCTTTTAAATAACATTACTCTGTGTGTTATGTCGAAAATTTAAACATTAGTCATTCTTAGGTTTGTGTTGCTTATTGCATCTGTATTCTTGTGCTTTTTCGGTCATTTTTTGTAGTTGAAGTATTGTATAAACAACTGACGTCTATGTCAAATCTCATGCGAGAGAAAAATAACATAATGTATAAATTCGTATGTGCTGTCCGTACTCTGCATGAGTTGCTATTACACAGCTATTCATTGATTATCAAACCCAAACATGAAGAAAAAGGAGCCAATCTGAATCTTAATGGCTTTGATGCACTAAGAGTCACGTTAGTAAAGTTGGTTAGCTGACGAAGACATTGAAGGATCACAGGATTCTCAACCCATAAAAGAAAGGATTAATATCCCGACAGTATATTTACTGTCAGTTTTAAATGAATGATAACTATGCAAAATTTGAATTTGAAATTCAATTTTTACACATGCATCATGAATTTAACAATAATAATGTATGCACTGTCTGTGTATATAAGATTTACTCTAAAAGAAAAGAAAAAAAAAATGTTTTGAAGCTTTAATTGATATTTAGGACAAATGGCACACAAGAAACAAACAAGAAAAATTACCATATTCGCCAAATAATTAACCTCACATTACCTTGTTTAGATAAAAATTTGCGTTTGACATCATTCGACCTCTGCACATGTCATTCAGCTGCTTAATTTCTAAGGAAAAAAATAACATTCATTCTTGCTTTTGCTCTAACTGGGGCAAAAATTAACAAGAAGTTACAAAACAAGAAAGTTAATTTGGACGGGAAACCAATGTACAAGAAAGTGAAGAAAAATAAAAATCATTTTTCCTGCTAATGACTCTGCAAAACCCTTTTGACTAAAAATAAGATGTTATGGTTATTTGAAGTTAGCTTCAAAATCCATGTGAGCACATAAGAATTATCTGCAAAATCCTACAATTTTTGCAAGATTCTCAACTTTCATTTAGGGGTGGGCACGAGTCGGGTACCCGCCCCTAACAAGATTTGGCTGACCCGACTCTAAAATATCGGATCAGCCATTTTGCGATCCTAACCTGCTCTTAATGTTTTCGGGTACCCGCTATTCGAGTACCCGAAAAAAAAAGGGGCGGGTCATAGGATACACGCCCCTAAAAAAAACTATTTTCCAATAAAAAAATATTTTTCACTTAATATCAACATATTTTCCAATAAAAAAAAGTATGCTTTTCAATTAACATTGGTAGAGATATTATAATCAAAATCCATACATCACCATTCTCACACATTTCATCCAATAATCAAACCTATTTCATAAATTTAGTACATATTAGAATTATAATATCTAATAGATAAAACTAAATTTTATGAAAATTTTGAGTACATCACCATTCTCACGCATTTCATCCTTCTACAACATAACAAACACAAGGATAATAAGTATATGGCAACTTTTCCAACTTTTCCAAGTATAACAAACACAAGGATAAAACGAAATTTTATGATAATTTTGAGTACATCACCATTCTCACGCATTTCATCCTTTTACAACATAACAAACACAAGGATAATAAGTATATGACAACTTTTCCAACTTCCTTAAGGATATTATGGTACAAGTTGCATCCAAAATTAGTCGATTGTGGAATCAAGGCTGGAAAAGAATTGAACAGAACTAATAATTTTTGAAAAAAGTATAACCAAAATAATCTTGAAAAATTTTTCCCAACTTTCTTACATCTTTGGAATAGACCTTGTTGCATTAAAGGTGATGAAAAAGAAAAATAAATTTCTTGCACTAAAATAAAGGAGACAAATTTAAGCGACACAATTGCAATAAAATAAATAAATAAATGAAAGACACAAATGTTTTAATTATCTAGCTAACAGAAATTGGAACTCCAAACACAAATTTTTGATTGAATTGGTGAAAAATTTGCAGGAAAGATCGATGGAAGTAGAATAAAAATGAAAAAGGATGAAAGGGATAAACAATTTTTGTGATAGAGTTTCACAAATTTTTCTTTGTTTTATTCATTTGGTTCAAGTTTCACCAAGAATATTCACTTTTTTTAGACAAGATAAGGAGAGGTGGATCATATGAGATTAAAATATGAGGTTGTAAACCACTTTACTTACACTTAGGATTAAAAATTATAAAATTATATAATGAACCCTTATTTTTTTAATATTTATATAATATACCTTGCAGGTCGGGTACCAGCAGGTTTTATTTTGCTGATCCGTATCCGTATCCATATTCGTTTTTGCGGGTACCCAACCTGCATCTGTCCCGCTAAGAAAAATCGGATCTGATATCCTATTTTTCGGATCAGAACGGATCGGGTTAGTCGGGTTTCCGATCGAATCGGATTTTTTGCCCACCCCTGCTTTCATGTAAACCGAAGACAATTGTAGGACAAAAACTCCACTTCAACACTAAGGGAACAATCCTTTGCCGGCAATAAATTGAACAAGACGATTCTTTTTGGAAATTAATCACATTATTTGAAAAAAAAAACTATAAATATAAAATTCTAACTATGTTGTTTAATTAGCTTTTTACATTTTAAATATCTTTACCCCGCATATATCATATTACAAAAACTTTTCACATGTCTTTTGTTAACCAACAAAAAAAAAAAAAACTATCTTTCACATTTACGTTTTTGTCCAACTCTTGGAAACAATAAAGTTCAATAAATCATCCGTCACATGGAAAGTTCTCACAGTCATTAATGCCTACTCAATTAATCTGCATAGAAGAAATCTATAGCATCTGAACAACATAAAAACCATACCCCAAAAAACACAAAAGAAACTTACCTGAACATGGAAGCAAGAAATCAAATAAAACGATCAAATCATGAATTGGGGTACCAAAACATCTCAAGAAGGTAACTGACTCAAACTTAGTTTGACTATAACCCTGATATTCCAAAAAGAAATATTAATCGACAACAAAACTGAAAGAACTAATTAACGTGAGAAAAAAAATTGTCTAGAAATGGTCGACCGATATATGTGCTACTGTAACATTACCGTTATACATTGTACTTCTACGAAGGATTGTTGAAAATTCTTGAGAAAATGTAGTAACATTTTTCCCTTTGTCCCATTTTCTGTCATAGCCGTGCATGCAAATGAGCCCCAACGGAAATCTCTGATTCTACTTATAAATAGTTGGCAACATCGACCATTTTGATTCATGCACCGAGACAGTCCATGGCCAGCTTAATATTTGGTATATATATTTTTTATTTTTCCATCTAATAAATGTCCTAACTCGAAAGGGTCCCTCTTGATATATTATATTAAAAAATGCTACTTAACGACGAAGAATTGTTAAACATTTATAGTTTTTATAAAAAAAAAAATTTTAAAAAAAGGACTTCTGCAGGACCTCTGAAAGTTTGGGATGCTTGAATTAAGGTACATTGATAGATCATCATGGGATAGACAGATTCATGTAATGTCATCTCTCTTTGCAGGGCGGTTTACAACCATAAGGTCAAATACCAACAACAAAAGAAAAAACAAGAAGACTAAAACCGCTGGCTGCTGGGTGGCATACGGTTTACAGCTTTTAATAATATAATTTCTAAAATTCGTGCGAGTCATCCGTCGGTCATGCCGCTAGCTAGCAGCATACTTCGAGACACAGAGATCTTCTTTCTCGTGGCTCTGCGTCTGTCTCTCCCGTTCTAGTATTCCTACGTATGTACGTGGTCATGATGAGATGAATAATTTTGATATCATTCCAAGTTTCCGAGGTTGGTATTTAACTATCAATGCATATTAGCTAGATGGTCGGTTCACTAGGTTAACTGATTGAACACCCAGGTTCGATCAGGAGTAATAACTATGGAAAATTGGAAATATGAAGTCTAAAATCTAAAGTGTATAATTAAAATCTGAATCTCCAAATTTATAAAGTCAAACCTATTGGATAATTCGTTGACTTTGAACATTAATTGACGTATTATGTTTGATAGCCATTATATATTTTAATACCAAAATCTTGTTTTACCGTTGTGTCAAATTAGTTTTTTAAATAATACCTTTTTAATATTTGATTAATTAATTACTAATATATAGGAAAAGTGAATTTGTGTGTGTGTGTGTGAGAGTGAGAAGGAGAGAGGGTATGATTTTATGCGTGAAAATGTGATTTTTTTTTTTAAAGAAAGATGTATGACTTTATGTTGTAATAAACAAATTATGTTTGATAATGTATTGTACATATAAAAGACGCGTGTATGTGCATCTACGTGTATGGGTCTAAGTATAGATGTGTGTGTGTAAAAGAGAAAGCACTCCATCCCGCCATACCACCCAACCCATTCCAATCCCCTATGAATTAACCATACATACTATACCTTTCACATACATAATATACTTTCATATATGTCTCCCACAGAATGCAATTGTTCATATTTTTTATACATACACACACTCATACATAAATTAATACTCCTAAACACCACTTCTAAGGAGGGAGGGTTGGTTGGGGTGATAAAGTGGAAGGGATTGTGAGGAGCAGAGTTTAGATTCAAAACCTCTCACGTGTACCAAAAAAAAAAAAGTTAACATAAACCCCGCCTCTAAATTGTTTTTATTACTCTCTCTCTCTTTCTCTCTCACACACACTCTTTTCTTTCTCTCCAAACGCAAATAATGGCAGATATTTTTAAAGATAAAAACATAATATTTGTGTGACATTTTCACTTAGTATTATTATTTAATCCTTATTATTATTTTCACTCAGTATAGGAAAGATTAATCTCTATTTAATTAATTATCAAACAGGTATGACTTTATCGATTTAACAACTTAATACTTTTTCCCCAAATAGTGGATGGTGGGATTTAAGAAAGGGGGAGAGAGAAAAGGAATTTGAACCACAATTAACATAATACTTTATGCACTTAATTTTTAAATTTTAGATTTCAATTTTATAAAATAGGCCTTAATATCATTACACTAGTTTAAACATTCAACAAATCAAGTAATAACAATAAGCGCTTATAGTTTAGAATAAAAATTAAGCCACTCTTGAAAATTTCAGATGTACGGACAAATTTAATAGAAAAAAGTACTTAATTCACTAATTTTAAATATTTAATGGGGTAATCAAACATCATCATTGTCAAAGATACTTTATAATGGCAATAAAAGATAAGATTTTTGTTCCCTCAAATGTTTTGTAGAAGTTTATTAAGTTACAAGTGTTTTTTTTTTTATGCAATCAAGTTACAAGTGTTAATATACTTATTTACACATCTCGCCCCTCACCCCAAACTCCCAATCCGCAGTATTGGGCACTGGCTTTTGAAGAATACACCAATATATACAAGTGGGAATTGTGAACTCCTTATTCCTGATAGATGGGAAGGATTTTCTTTTTATCTTTTTCATTCTTGAAGGAAAAGGGAATCGGAAGGTACATTGGAACTTGAATCATCGGAAAGAAATTAGATGCCAAAGAGATCCTTTTCATCCACTTCTATGACTAGAACATAATTTGAGTGACTTGATACTTGAAACGACATTTAAGTCAATGAAAGCTCATTCGAGGTTGGATTCGATGAGTAATTAAAAAAGATTGAGACATAATTAATGAATATTTATTAAGATTTTAGGTTCAACATAGATAGATAAATAAATTAACTTCAAATTACATGCAAATAATCAAATTATTCAAGTTCAGCTAAATAAGATATCCTTTAAACTTAATAATGTAGACAAGTTTAAACACAATAATGTTAGCCTTGTTAAAATAAAGCAAATCAAGCTTAAGTAGAACATCTATGCAGAATTTATAATTTTTCTTTTGGGAGAAAGAAAGTAAAGAATTAGCATGATTTATGCAGAATTTTGTATTTACTACTAATTTGACTCTTTTTTTTTTTTTTGGGTACGAATTTAACCTGTCTGCCTCGAATTCAATAGAATTCGTCAACCCGGGTAATCATTTTCAAAATTTTAATTTTTTTTCCTGGTTTTTAGTTTTTCAATCTTTCCTGCCTAATAAACGTTTTTATTTCATCACACGATTCTTTTGTTATCTGCGTTTACTTTGAAAGTTCCTCTTCAACGACCACCCTTCTCTCTCTCTCTGCATTTCTTTAATTTACATCCGAATTAGCCGACAGATAGTCGTCAGATACCGGTCGTTTCTAGCCGGGAAATCGATCAGATTCCGGCAATCTTCCCTCCTAGTCAACCTCAATGAATCCGGAATAGTACGTTCGATAAGTCATGCTTGTCAGATTTCAATAGTTTTTCTCGTAGTTTCGTATAATTACTTCGTTGAATTCTGATCGATAACTTTGTAGTTCAGTATCTGGATGATAAAGTTCGAATGTGGTCTTATTTAACCATAACTTGGTTAAATTATCGTTCATTTGTGCTTCAATTTTAGGTTCTGATTATTTATTTTATCCGTGAAGAAACCCTAATCGGCCAATCTTAACCGAATTTCCCTTTATATGTTCAAATTTGTCTTTTCTACTGAGGTCGGTAACAATCTTTTGCTGTTTGCCTTGTAAAATGTTGATTGCGTTCAAGCATACAGATGTTATTCAGGTTTCGCTTGTCAAGGTAGAACTTTTAGCAACAGAGCCCGTAAAAAATTCATACTGAACTAACTACTTTCAAATCTAATTGTGTTTTAGCCTGTCTTTGAATCGGCGGTTGAGGACAACGGGTGGGATTGGGGGTGGGGGAGGTGGGCCAAAGGTGTTCTTAAGACTCTGTAGGGCTGTAGTTTGTAGATTCAATGATGTCCTTTTCGTATTTCATGGTTGGGAGTAGGTTGAGTGAGCTTGGTTTGTAGCTCGTGTGTTTTCCTCAATGTGATCGATTGTGATTGTTCTCTGGACTTTCATGAACTAAAATGTGGAACGCACTTCAAAAATTGTTTTTGACTGTATAGAATCTAGCTTCTCAGTGATTTTATTTGATTGTCAAGTATAATGCCTTGAGCTGGTTACTCTACTACTTTTTGATTTCTTAACACATATGCTTTATGTTTGGCGGTTTCTATGGCCTGCAGAAGTTATTGTGTTTGTCAATCTTATTTTCAGCGATTATTTGTTCAAACTGTTGCTTATTGGGGATTCTGGTGTTGGAAAATCATGTCTTCTTCTGAGATTTGCGGTAAGTTGTTGTGTTGTTGAAGATATGAATAGTGGTTTCTTTTCCCTTTTTGATACTTGTTTGGGCACTTTATCATTTTACCTATCCTTTTTCAAGCTTGTTGAAATGTTAAAATCTTAGTGTACACTTGAGCATGCTTTATCACGTGGAGCAGTTTTCTTTTTTCTGTTCCTTTTTTTTGGGGTTTTTTGGGTCTTCCATCTCATTTGTTTTATTTGCAGAAAAATGTTAACAATCTTTACTTAATCGATGGGTCTCATTTAGGAAGTCTCAACGTGTGTAACACAGTAAACCGGTATTGTTGAAATGGAGATGACCTTAATGTTAAGATGTTTTGTGCTAAATGGTTGTCATCCAATATGAGGGGTGAGTGTATGGGGCAGATCGGACGGCCAATTCCTTTAATCTCCTGAGCTTTTTCCATTCAATAGCTCTTTTCTGTCTTTTGTAGTTACAATCTATACACGTGATTTTTTTTAAGGTAATATGTATCTATGGGTTTGACTGGTATCCCTTACTTCGTTTCATCATGTAGGAGATAGTGATTGTTACCCCTTTTTTGATAGAGCAACATCCATTAACGAGTATGGAAAGTTGGCTACATTTCATGAATCGCTGATTTATTGTAAGCAATATGGTTGAATCTTGTGAGATTAGTGTAGATAGTATATAATGATATTTAGTCTTGGAATTGCAGCAGACCTTCTGTTTCTGTTTGACACTTTTTTGAATATATATCTGTCGTTTCCGTGATGTTTGAGTTCAATAGATGTTACTTTTTAGTATGCATGAGGTGCAAACCTTGTGCAAATAATTTAAGGTACCCTCCCTAGAGCAGAGCAACTTTTCTAATGACTAAAGGGTCCAGGAGAGACTAGGTGTATAAAGTTAAATACTTTAAGCTACATCTATACCATATATAAAGGGAGAGGAGAGGGTTTTGGTGTAAACATTTTATGTCACTTTATGTACTTTCATTTTTGCCCTTGTAAACACTAATTTTACTTTAATTACCCGAGCACATGTTGTCAAGATAACTACCATAAGCATTTCTTAATTTACTATTTAAACATACTTTTTTTCAGTGTCACCACCCCTAAGCAGTAACTACTAACATAGCAATCATTTTTTCAAAATAATTTGGAAGATTAGTATCTTCTTTAACAATAAACATATGTATGTAAAATTCATTCACTATATATATTATGCATTTCTTTATTGCACACACATTGAGTGTGCATTTATCACTAGTGTCTATTGATGGAGAAACCTATATTTTATTCTAGTACCACTTTTTCAGCTCTGGTATCAACTATTTCCTGATGACTAGCACTTACGGGGTAAATTAAGAGAAAAAAATTTATTGGGATTTCTCAGTTAAGCTTTGTTGCTGGGATTGCGTACCGTTCCCAAAGAGCACTACTAACTATCCCTATATGCAAATAAGTGGAATATAGTCTAATTCAATCTTTTAACTTTTAAGTCACTGAGGATATGAAGCTGCTATAAATAGCGTATGTATTAATTCTTATTTGGTTTTGGGATTCATCTTTGGTCTGAGTGCATATATTTAGACATTAGTTTTCCCAAGAGCTTTTGTCATGATCATAGTTCTTATGCTTGTGAGGTTATGTTTCTACTTTATGCTTCGCCGATTCTTTCATCATGAATATGCATTCTTTCCTAATCATAAATATTCAATCATTTCAGTGCCTTGTGTATCTTGAGGAACACGCTGCACTAAAGTATCCTCAAATAGTGTGTTATATTGCCATGCATTGTTAAATCATTCTAGAATGATACTTCTTGTACATTAACAGAATATTTTGTGTTTAGATTGTTTTAATTTTTTACTGCATATTATTTAGTGAATCTGAGAATATTGTATTGATGATTCGGATTATAGAGGATATATTTGGCTTTTGTCTATTCAAGGATACTTGTTGGTCTTCCAGTATCGTGTGTTTGAGCATATGCATGCATCTTTTGATCTCTATGTCTTAACGATGATATCATTTAGTACATTAAAGTGATCTTTAGACTGCTTTGATTAAAATAGAATCTGTAAAGCTTACTCCTCCCAAATGCAGGATGATTCATATTCGGAAAGTTATATAAGCACCATTGGAGTTGATTTTGTGAGTGAATTGCTTAATAATTTATCATATATAGTAATTTTTTGTGTTATCAATAATTCAAATCAGAAATTCACTGTGCTTTTTCCTTTCCTTTTTCAGAAAATACGTACTGTGGAACAAGATGGAAAGACTATTAAACTTCAAATTGTATGATCTTCTTAGATCTCCTGCTTCCTCTTGCGCGTCTTTAACTGTTTCCCCTTTCCTCTTTATTCATTTATGGGGATACAATTACTGTATGTTCTGTTGATATGGGTTCTATAATTGTTCTAAAATCCTGAAAGGTTTAAAATTTGTAAGTTAGTGATGATATTTGGTCACTGTAAGAAACTAGGTCATGTTGTTGCAGATACTTTGCAGGGGGTTATCAATAACAAAATCCTGTTCTTTTGGGTGCTTATTGTTTCAAGTTTTGATTTTATGGGCCTTTTGTCATTTTTTTTGGGGGTTGGTGGTGAATGTATTTCTGTCATCACTAATTTTTCTTTCTGGCATATCAAGTGGGACACTGCTGGACAAGAACGTTTTAGGACCATCACTAGCAGCTACTATCGTGGAGCACATGGTATCATTGTGAGTGATGCATTCATGTATCTCTACTTTTTGACTTTTCAGTTGTCAAGTCCCTAATCATCTCCCTTCTGGTTTTTCTTTTGCTTGGAATTTGGTTTAGGTGGTTTATGATGTGACAGATCAAGAAAGTTTCAACAATGTTAAGCAGTGGCTTAATGAAATTGATCGCTATGCAAGTGAAAATGTTAATAAAATTCTAGTTGGAAATAAGTCCGATCTCACTGATAAGAAAGTTGTTTCCTATGAGACGGCTAAGGTGAAACTAGTTGTACAGATTGTTTTGTTTGTCCAAGTAATTTTTGCAAAATTATCTTATTGATCAGATATTGACACTTTTCCATGTTTTAACAATCCATAGGCATTTGCTGATGAAATTGGTATTCCATTTTTGGAAACTAGTGCTAAAGATGCTACTAATGTGGAGCAAGCTTTCATGGCGATGTCTGCTGCCATAAAGAATAGGTATATACCTTCACTTGCTCACTAAGTACAACTAGAAGTAAGGGTCTTAGACTCCTCAAGGTGACAAAATATCATATTCATATGGTAGTTGCTTTAGATGCCCTCCTGAATTTGTTGGCAAATGTGGAAATGAATCATCTTGAGATTAATCTTGCAAGTTGAGCACAATATAAATTGAATTGGGTTCATAATTGCTGCTTTGTGTTTTTGTTGTGTTCAAATTCATGACTTTTGTACGAACAATCATTGTCATTTTGGAGAATGAATTGGTCGGGAGTCGGGACCTGCTTTATCATATTTTGCCTTGTCCAACTGGTCCTCTCAAATTAATTTTGTTTTTTCTTCCACGCAAAATGGTGTAGATTGTGAAGAGTTAGTCTCTGCTATTCTGTGCAAGCACCTATTGCTGTATCTGCATTTTGTAATATTTTACTACAGCTTCACTGGTTATAATTGTTAATGTAGGATGGCAAGCCAACCAGCCATGAACAATGCTAAGCCTCCCACAGTTAATATGCGTGGGCAGCCTGTTGCACAGAATAGTGGCTGCTGCTCGTCATGAACACAATGGACAAACAACTTCTGGATCATTGACTCTACTGCTGCATGTGAAAGCACCTTTATGAAGACCAACTTAATCAAAAGACACTTGATAGTTTATTATCTTTTCCGACTTTATTCTTTTTCTGAACGTTTGTTTCATGTACTGATTGTACAAATTTATTGTAGTGGATGATAGAACAATTGGTTGTATTCGCTGTTGTCCTGTAGATGCTTGCCAGCCCATATGCTAGCCAAATATATGTTAATTTGCTTGCAGCAGACTGTCAAGAAGCACAAACGTTACACGTCCTAATAAATATTAACAGTGATCCAGCCATAGATATGCATATAACTTGTTTGTTGGTTGAAGGGGTTGACTTCTAACTGTCGAGAGGTGTTATGGTTCAGGAGTTTTGCCCGCAAACGGGGAGCCGAATTTGGAGTAAAAGGAACAGATAACATATTCTGCTCCTGAGAAAACATCATTGGCTCGTTCCGTTGTTGCCAAAAATTAAAAAAGAAGAAGAAGAAGAAGCCTTTATTGTAGCGAAAAAACCAGCAGATACATTTGTCGCTAAGATGTATTGTGTGCCAGGTTGCTTCAAACGTCACCAATTACACTACAGGTAAGTATAATCACAGTTAAAAGCCTTTAGTGGAGCGAAAAAAGAAAATTCTTATTACTTCACATCAATTGAATGAAATGCTCCTCGAATACTCTAATTAATGGGTACAGATCCCAGCCTGTAAAGTTGAGAGAGCTAGCGCTACCTTATCTTAAATCTGTGATTGGTGATGGCTTCTTGTTTGATACGTGGCAGCCTCTTGCCTCCTGGCGCTGTCTGCCAAAATTTTATGAAAGTCTTCAATATAGTTTTGGATTCAAGCACAAGACTTCTTTTTCTTCTTTTATTGAAGATAAACAGTTGGAAGTGGCCCCAAGGCAGGAAGGTAACTGCCGAAGTCAAAAGACTACAGCAGGAAGCTCCACAAATGTTCGTTACTCTTAATAGTCATCCTGATGACGCATATTGAATTGCTAGTACTCGAGGCATTTTCACTGTCCAGTCAGAGGTAACTGCTATGGGAGTAAATGTCACATTCCCTGATTTGCTTTCGTACAAGTGTTTTTGGATAGGGATTATTTGTCAAAAAAATTATTTATTTAGTATCATAAACACATTAATCTTTTTATCATATTTTTAGTATCACAATATTTAGTATTATAAATATATTTTTTAATACATCTTTTTATCTTCTCAATAATTTTCTTAATCTCACGCAACATTATATCGTAAAAAATACTACAGTAATTATTTTAAATAACTTTCCAAATAATCTATTATCCAACCACACATTGGTTGTTATGTAAAAGGAAGTTAGCAACTAAGGGTTGGCTGAAGAATTGGGGGGTTCCTGTTGAATTTGATCATCGAATGTTGTGTCACACACATTTTGCTGTTGAATATATTGAACAAAGGGATAATTTCAGAAACCTCCCTTGAGGTTTCTGACAATTTCACTCGGCTCCCCCGAAGTTTTAATAATTTCACAGACTTCCCTTGGTCCAATCAAATGACTAAAATGTCCTCCACTTAATAGTTAATTCATAAAGGGACATTTAAATTTGAAAAATATTTCTTATTATTCTACTTGCAATTTCCTAATCTCAAAGAACACTTTCCATTAATTTTCTAATTTTCATCTCTTCCTCCCTCCCTCCATCCCTCTTTCATACTCTTCTCTCTTTTTCTCCTGCAACCACTTCTCTCTCTCACCAAATGACACACTCCATTGTTACCAACCACACCACTTTCAAGTTTTACCATCTCTGAAATTTATCTGTATTTTTTTTATCTTCCTATCTCTTTCTTACTCTAAAAATTTTAGACCTTTCTTTCTTTCTTTTTTTCCAATAGTTTTACTCTTTACAAATGTTAACCAATTGAAGTTACCAAATTAACAAGGTGCAGACTGTAAATTTTAGTCAAATTAAGGGAAAATGAAAAAAGTGGCAGTGATATAGGGAAAAAATGAAATTAAGAATTGGAAGATAAAGAAGTGACTAATATATTTGTTAAGCAAAAAAGTCTAGCAATTAAAAAACTCATTGATTCTCTCTTTTATGAAAATAGAATTTTATCTCTATTTTTAAGAGTGCTAGAGTAATGATGAATTATATTCTTAGGTACAAAGGGACATTTTTTGGTTTAGTATTGGTAGTGAGTTACATTAGGTAAGAATTAGCAAGTAATTAATTATGAGATGAGTTGAAATCACCGAACTCTTTGTTTTAGTGAGTATGCCGCATACAAGAAGTTAAAGATTAAAATCTTATTTTATTTTGTCTTGTTCTTTAAAAGAAGGATACTTTAAGATATTTGTGAAAAAGCAAGGAAGGTAGGTGTAATTTTTAAAACTTGAGTGGAGTTCTCTGTAATTGCTGAAAACCTCAAGGGAGGTTTCTAAATTTATCCCTCGAACAAAATGTTCACCTGTGTTATATCTACAGCTGTGTTACAAAAGATGCAGGGATTGTGTCGTACGTACGTACAGAGGACAGTACCCATTGCTGAAAAAAATAGCTGGCTATGTCGACATTGGAAGCTAGATCTGCTCTCTCTTAGAGCTATTGGTCTTTACTCTGGAGGGCTCGTAATCAGGCTCTTTTTATTAGGATAACTGTTTCTACTCTATATTTCGTGAAATGTTGCTGCTCTGCCTAATTCAGTACGTGAAGCTACTGCTAGTTGGAGCAAGGTTCCACGCAGCCAGACAATCCCAGCATACTTATGTGATAGCCTGTTTTTCACCCAGAAAGCAATAGGGGCGTAGATTGGTTGCCGTCCACAGGCCTCCATTCTAGTCACATTTTTAAAATACTCCAGTTCTAGAAAGCTTGAATCAAATTTGAAATTTTGAATCCAAAGTATGTTGTTTCCGTGGCAAATAGACAACCCTGAACCCATACTGACGATCCCTGTCAATTTCCCTTTATAACCAGGCAGCCTCCCAGCAATTGTCAACTGCTGCAACCTTATGAAAAGAGAGATGCAATCTCCAAGAAGCAAAATGCAAGGTTCATTTTTCATCACAAGCTGACGCATCTGTGCCCAACCCAATTAAAAACAGGCGCGGCCTTTTTCCACAATATAGTGACACAGCAATACTGACCTCGACTAAAACTGTTCTAGAAATGCGTGTGATCAACTCCAAAAGTTATATCCTAAGTCTGCTTCTCGAGTCCTAGGTGAATAATGGAATACAACACGTCAATAGACAATTATAAGCTAGCTTGTTCATCTACCCATTCAAGTGTGAAAAAGATGAATTATATCCCCCGTCTATTCCATCAATTTCAAGGCAAAACTGAGAATGATTCAGGTCATAGATCAGCTGTTTTCATAAGTTAAAAGAATTCAACAGTAGCAAACAGAAGACAATCAGGAAAATAAGTAAAGGGGCAGTTTTTAAAAAAAAAATTTATTTTTCGGGGGAAGAGAGAGAAAGGGGGGGGGGGGCTGATGAAGAGGGGTGAGGGAAGAAATTTACATTCAAGAAAAAGACTCTTGATACAGAAATCTTATTTAGTCAACTTCCTGCCTCTTGCATATTAAAGGAAGATCACTTTAACAAGCAATCCCTGAGATTGATGGCAGGAAGGACAGCGCCTCACTTGCTGCCCAAGCTTGGGAATAGCACTAGATCTTCAATGGATGGGGTTTCCACATTGCCATATGAGTTGCCTCCACCATATCCTCTAGAGCCACGCCCACGACCCCGACCACGTCCACCAGGGTTGTAAAACTTCTCGCCTTCCGCAGGCTTAAGGAATTCATTAATACTGAGAGACTACAACCACCAAAAATAAAGAGAACAACATAGTTAAACATTTAGTCCAAAAACCTAGCACTTAGTGTAATATTCACATATTAGCAGACACAAGCTATACTGGCACAGGCGACCCCCAGTTTCTTGCTCCATATATTATTACACACGTTCCAGATTGCTGAGCTCTTAACAACTTCATATACCATACATAAATGACATCAAGAAACTTATCCTTTTGTCACTAAGGTCAACAAGACTAAATGTTCTCCAGAAAGACCACATGATTCATAGTAAAAACAACAGAAGACGGTTAAGCTCCTCAAGATTCTCAGCCAAACAACTAATACAGGTACATTTCAACATGAGACTAGATGAACAATTTTGTGCACACACCCAAATTGACATATTTCAGGTAGAAGTTGCAATACCTTTTTGGCCTTCTCTTCTTTCTCGTTAGCCTCTTTCTTTTTGTCCTTATCGGAGCCCTGTTGACACCAATTTAAAACTATGGTTAGTCTACCGCATTTTAGCATATCTCAAATAGATTTACAACAGTAAGAGCAACTAGTTACATAGCAAATCCATAGGCATCTCACCAATTTGATGAAGACATCTTCATTTGCTTTCTTGTTTGCAAGCTGTTGCATGGATGCAAATGCTTTAGCATCAACCTTCCTCTCCTCAGTTTTAAGAGTCTGCAGGGCCTTTCTCTTTTCTTCCAGCACCTTCTCATATTCTTCAAGTGTCATCTCCTAATTTTCATAAATATGATCAACACCAGCAAAAAGAAGATTCAGCATGCAACTTCCTAATCCTTGTGCTTAAGGGTTTGGAAATAAGACTCAGTACCATACCTATTAGTTACCAAAATGCTCTCCTCCTCCATCCCAAAAACAATTCCATACTGTTCACTGTTTATACAGAGCACTTGTTTGCCTTTATTTGGGTAAAGCGTTTTCAACTCTATTGGCCATTGACTTTCAAATGAGATTTAATAAACAATACGGGCAGAAATTTTTGGAAAAGCAAACTGGATAAATGTCGAAAAAATATAGAATATATGTTTAGCTTTCAAACAAACAGCAATTTACAATTAATAAGATCCCGATTAACTACAGAGGCAAGATTTGTAGTCATGCTTTAGTAGAAAGATAATGATCAAATGCAGAAGCTACAACAAATGTGCAATATAAAAGTAAAGAAACAAATTATGGATTTGAGATAAGGGTGATAATAAAACTCTTTTCACATGGCGCACCTCAGCTATAGTGATCTGAGAGTTCCAGATATTAAGGTGTGGTAAGAATGGGGGACCTGAAGCATGTCTTAGACAAAACTATTACAACACAGGAATGTTTAAACTTGATAAACCCATACTGAGTACTAAACCATTATAAAGTCAAAGAACATTATTATGTACAATGGTCAAGTTCTTAGAGTCACTTTAAGAAACAAACACTGAGAAAATCTCATGGATGAAAGCACCAAGGACTTCAAAATCACAAGTAAATAAACAAAAGGTGTCTCTTATAAAATTAGAAGGCTACATGAACGTTCTCCATTCTGCCCTCCATTAAAAGTAACCTGCCATCCTTGTTTTGATACTTCATCCTCACACATTCTTTCCGTCCCATGACTACATTGTTATAATTTTTTTCCTTTTCCTTTATAAAAAAATGCTTTCCATGTCATTTTATTAAAGTACCACATCAGCTTATCTTTTAAGGAGGTGTCCAAACAAACCAAGCTGCATCTTTCTTAGTCTAGCCTATTGTGGCAAAGCAAAGCTCAATGAATAAAAACTCTAAACAATCAAGAATTGAAAAGCTCTTGCCCTAAGGCAAGTTACATAGGGCAACTAAACAGATTTATCAAAACAAAAAGCCATGATTCCACCAGCAATAAAGAATACAACTGGAAACAGCAAAGAAAATATTAAAAAAAGATTATCATCAAAAACCCAACCAAGTAAAACGCGCCATACATTCTACTGAAGGTACACACCTTATTCTCCGGCTCTTTCTCTTCAGATTCATTAGCCGGAGTTTCTTTACTGCCATCTGCAGTATCCTCCTCTCCTGGGGGTTGTTTCTCAGCATTTGGATTTTTCTCACCTTCATTAACTTCTTCAGCAGCCCTGGATAGGATAACAACAGGGTTGAAATTTTAGACTACAAAATTAAACAAGTAACATTTTCAAACAGACTATAAGATTAGCACTTTTATCCTAAAAAAAAATGCCACATGGCCAAAGGTAATGGGGAAATACTCACTGAGCAACTTCATCAGTCTCAGTTCCCCAGTTCCCTTGTCCAGCTCCTTCACGTTTGATCTCATTCCTGCACATAAATTGCAGCTCAGATACAAAAAGGATCCATCAAAGCATCGTAACAAGAAAATACAGAAAATAACATAGTATCTCATCTCGTCAACAGATAAAACAAAATGATTACCCTCGCCCTGTCCCACTGCGACGCTCAAAAACCCGACGTGGTCGTTCTCCATCACCCACTTCTCCATTGCTAAAACCACCTCGGCGACCACCGCGGAAAGGACCACGAGGTCCACCATAGCCACCTTGCCTTTCAGTAAATTTTCCAGCATCTGCATCTTCAGGTGCACCTTGACCACCAGAAAGCTCCCTATTCCGAAACACATTCTCATTGTTGGCTGAGTCCCTGTCAAATCCACGTCCCCCACGACCACGCCCATAACTGCGTCCACCACCACGGCCTCCTCCGCGTGCAGCTTCTACTTTTGCCTCTCTCACTATAAAAAGAAGCATACCGGCAGATATATTTTAAGTACATTTTCAAACACTAGAAAAGAATGCAATGAATAAATACCAACTCAAGATACCAACTACTATTTCCCATTAAGAAATAATGTTTTTGTGCACCTAAACTAAAAAAGATTTTTGCAACAACAAGCTTTAATGAGTTCCCATATGCAAATCAGACATTAATAAAATTAAGGTCAAACTATCGACAAAGCATGCATGTTCTTCTGTTCAGCGCAATCATCATTATTTCCTATTCTTGAGAAGTATTGCGTATGGTTCTATACAAAAAATGAAAATTTCCCATCCAAATGGCACAAAGATTAATCTATTGTAATGCCAACAATTCTAACACAGCACTAACTAAAAAAATTGCTTACTTGCACGAACCAGTTGGAACTAACCAACTAGGAAAAGTTAAGCTTAACTCAAGTGTAGAGAAATTGTATCCCATTCCTACTAGAAATGATGTTAAACAAGACAAAAACTTGTGCTAAAACAAATACTAGCGGGCATCTCCTGGAGCACAAATGCTCAATTTTGAAAAAAGTAAATAAAAAAGAAGAGAAAAAAAATCAACGGTAGCCAAAAATAACGTGTACAAATTAGAGCAAAATTCAAAATTTTATCTGTTCCTTTGCATTTCATATCAACTCAACGGCCAACAATTATCTTCTAAGAAAAAAAAAAGCTCTTCCATTTCAAATTCTAAAGAGAACTGTTATCATTCTTCCTTGTTGCTTTCTCACTAAATACCATTGAAGTACAAAAACCCCTAAGCCCATTAAAGCTTCAATACAATAGTGCGCAAAACAAATAAGATACTCAAAAGAGTTAAAAAAAAAAAAAGATGAAGAAACGAAAAAGGAAAGCAAACCAGCTTGAGTTGGAGGGAGCGGCTTCGAAGGAGGCTTAGCCGCCGGCTTGGATTGCTGCTGCTGAGCAGCTGCAGGAGCCGGGGTTTTCTTAGCTGCGGCCACAGGAGCCTTCTGAGCAGCAATCAGCTGTGATGGGTCTTCAGTGTCATCATCTCCCAGTAAATCAAATGGGTTTAAAGTCGCCATTTTCAACTATCAAAACCAACCCACAAAAATCCCTCGACTTCCTTTTCAACCGGACCTTTTTCAAGAAAGATTAATGAACAGTATATCCATTGTGTATCAATATATTATCGATCTATACTATCGAAGAAGAGAAACCAGAGAAACAGAGGGAGAGCAGGGTTTGGTGAAACCCTAGCCGCAATACAGTGACTGTTTGTAGAGAGAGAGTGAAGAAGGGGAGCGAACCTAATCCCAATGTCCCGAATTTATTGTTGCTGTTATATGGAGTGGAGCTCGTGTGCTCCTGCTCCCCTGACTTTTTTCTTTTTCCCCTTTATTACCATTAAGTATTAAGTATTATTGACGCTGTCCTTTCTGTAACATTGGGCTCCACTGTAACAAAAACAGTAAAATTGCGTAGTGTCTGCTGTCAAACTGTACTCCGATTGATAACTGGCCATCATATGATTAATTATGCATGTAAATCTTTTCTTTTTGTTTTTTTTAATGCATTCCATCTTTATCCTTTTCATTCACAACTGTGTCAGCGCAGGATTTAAATTCTAAATTTGACACAATAATGTGTTTGGATGAGAATTTATTTGAAATAATTACTATAATATTTTTATGATGTGATGTACGTGAAATAAAAAAAATAATTAAAAAAATAAAAAAAGTGTATCAAATTTTGTATTTATGACACAAGTAAATTATTTTTTTCTCAAATCATCTATATCCAAACACAAACGGGACTTATATATCTTATTTGATATCTCTACAAATTAGCATGCAAATCACCTCGACCTCGTAGATCTTATATAATCGTTAGATAGCAAAATATATGTATAGTCTCAATTTAAACTATTGCAGTGAAATAATGGCCTTATTTGGATTTTAATTTTCTAGAAAAAAAACAATTTTACATTTTTCATAATTTTTTTTACATATTTCTCAATTATTTTTTGACCTAATATACATCACACCTTAACAATTGTCATAATAATTTTTTTTCAAAAACTCTTGAAAATTCGTAATCCAAATATCACGTAAATTATTTATGACCATTAAACTTAAATTTTATAGTAATCTATAAGGAGCGTTGTGTAAATTGCTACCGGTGGAAACTCTAGTGATTTTCCTCATCTTTCGGCATAAAGATAAGACTAGCAATTTTTTTTTAAAAATGTTTTAAGGTGTTGCAGATTCATTGTACATGGCTAGTTTCTTATCTTAGATGCATCTACAGGACCATGCGTGCTTCTATGAGATATCCACTAAAGAACGGTCTGTTGTGCAGCTTGGCCCCTCTCTCTCTCTCTCTCTTTTTTTTTTTTTTTTGTCTTGAATCAGATTGTCAAAGTAATTATTGGCGGAGTACAAGGATATATTTTACCCACTTTGTCGAATAATTTTTCTTAGACAAACGAAATAGATTGTGGAAAGATTAATTATAACTAATGATGCGTTTGATAAAATTGAAGTATAAAATTTGAAATGTGAAATCTAAATTTATTAAATTATTGAATTGTTAATTATTAATTTTAATATATTTGAGTGCATATCACATTTAGTAATAAATGAATAGCTTATCACTTAATTTTAGGAACAAGTTTTGTCTAGAAAATTCAGTACCACTTAATTAATTCATATATTTAATTTTTTGTTATTAAACGGTCTAAAGGTCTGTTTGATAATATAAAAAAGTGTTGAATCTGAACTTTTTCAGACATTCAGATGTTTTGAGTGTTTGATAAATGAAAATCCATTTGCTGATTTTGTTAAGTAGTATTGAACTTGTATGTATTTTTTTCAGCACAATAATTCTAACTGAATGCTTAATTCTGATAAGAATCAATAGAATTATTTCAACTACCTTATTTTATCTACCAAATCTACCCTTGTTTGTTAATTATGTTCAAAATTTTTATCTAATTAAACAATTTAATATTCTCTATCTAATGATTTTCTATTTCTTTTTTTCCCTTTTGAATGACTTTCATAACTTTTCCATACTTCTCATATAATATATTTCATCTTTTATATTAATTTAATTTAAAAATAAATATTGTCATTTTCATACCTAACATTTTTAGCTAATTAAATCATAGGTTCTATTTCTTTTTTGGATGAAATGATATAAGGGCAAAATTGTCAAATTTAACTTATTAAGCATTCAATTATAAATATTTATTAAACAGTATAAATATATTTAGTATTAAAATTCAGACATTCATATATTTCTTTTCAGTGCTTAAAATTCAGCAAATTAATTGTTTCAATATTCAGATTTCAGAATTCAGATTTCAGAATTCAGATTCAGTTTTATCAAACGGAACCTAAGTATGTTAATATCTAAGGGTATGTTTGATAACATAAAAAAATGTTGAATCTGAATTTTTTCAGACATTCAGATGTTTTGCGTGTTTGATAAATGAAAATCTATTTGCTGAACTTGTTAAGCAGTGCTGAACCTGTGTGTATTTTTTTCAGCACAAGAATCCTAACTGAATGCTTAATTCTGATAAAAATCAATAGAATTACTTCAACTACCTTGTCTTATCTACCAAATCTACCCTTATTTGTTAATTATGTTCAAAATTCATATCTAATTAAACAATCTAATATTTTCTATCTAATGATTTTTAGTTTCTCTTTTCTCCCTTTTTAATGACTTTTACATCTTCTCCATACTTCTCATATAATATATTTCATCTTTTATATTAATTTGATTTAAAAATAAATATTGTCATTTTCATACCTAACAATTTTAAACTAATTAAATCATAGATTCTATTTGTTTTTTTGATTGAAAGGAAATAAGGACAAAATTGTCAAATTAAACTTATTAAGCATTCAGCTATAAATATTTATCAAACAGTATAAATAGGTTTAGCATTAAAATTCAGATATTCATATATTTTGTTCAGTACTTAAAATTCAGCAAATTAATTGTTTCAGTATTCATATTTCAGAATTCAGACTTCAGAATTCAAATTCAGTTTTATCAAACAGAACCTAAATCTGTTAAATTTAAATACTGAACTGAATTATCAAACAGGGTTTAAGAAACAGAAAGAAGCTTATAAGGGAAAAAAAAAAAGAGAAAAGAAACCATAAAGAATATTTTTATTTGTTATCTAATGCTTTTACTCGAACAAATTGATTCAAATTTTGCTATGTAATTACTGTGGTCGATCCGGTAATCAGAGAATGCTCTTAGTGTATTTAATTTGCCATGCAAAAGGGTAGAAAGGGAGTTAAAGGTAAAAGCAAAAAAAAAAAAAAAAAAACTCTAGGAACCTTCACACATATGACATTTGATTACGCGAGTGATGTATAGTGTTTTTTTTTTTTTTTTTGTCAATACAGTGGGGTATCCGGGATTCACCCCGACTAATCCCCACTGCACCCCGAGACCCCGCCCCCAAGAGCCTCGAAGCGGTAGTGAGCAAGATTCGACCACACGACCCAGGCCCCAACTGGGGTTGTCCCGAAGCGAGTGATGTATAGTGTTTGTTGCTATGCCTTTCTATGCTCAACTTATTTTGCATTTTTTGGTAGTAATACTACGAGTATAGGATTCCAAGCACAAGAAGTCTCAAAACAATAATTACCGAGTTTTTTGGGGCTCTTAAGAATATAAAAGCTTTTAAATTGACATATTAGTTTAAGATCGACCAGCTATTACAACTTCAAAGCTTTTCATTTTCATATGCATGAACGATAATATTTATACAATCTAACATCTCTTGTTTTACACGAAGGGGAAGGAAAAGTTTAAAAAGACTGTGACTTCATTTGTCAAGCAAGTTTTTGGCTAAGTTTGCCTACTACAAGTTTTTGACAACTTTAATTACAATAATCTCAAAAAATTTCTCAAAAATTTTAAACTGTACATTTCAAAATATCAAAAAAATTACACTTTTCAAATATGTTTTCTATAACTTCTACAGTAAAATTTTAGACAAACATCCAAAAAACTCACTTGTCAAACGACGCCTGTATAAGGAGCTAGCGGTTCTACGAATCCGACTAAATCAAATGGATGTTCTGTCACATCTTTTAATTTTTTTTTCACTACAATAGAGTTCGAATTCCTAATTTATAACCCAAAAAAGAATTTAATCTTTTTTGGGTGACCCTCGGTGATTTCTTCCTTTCTGGTAGGAAGGAAACTTCTATTTGACATAGACAGGTAGGAGCATTTCATTGTAGAATCAAATTGTTCAAAAGGCACAGCATTAATAGTAGTCAAACTTGTGGAGACTGAATGATTAGGAATTCACACCTGTATCTTTAAATGTGTGAAAGTCAAAACCAAATCACGGGAGGACAAATTTAGTGAAAGGACCATATGGGTAGATAATGCTCTTTTAGTGGTAACAGCATCGGGATTGGATCACAATGCACACAGACAAGCAGATCCACTATTTTTGTTCTCATGTTGTGAGCATTGCATATTCTTGATCTTTAAATGACCCAAAAGATCAAGTCCAAATCTGCAAGTAAAGTATCCAGAGAACTAAAAATGGAAATGTAGGGTGGATTGGAGAAAATATAGACACGTAAACCTTCAACTGTTGTCAGCCTCGAGCAGCCTAAGCCACACTGCAGAAAAATGGCTAGCCTTCATTACTGCTTCGATTTTTCTGATAGACGATAGAATGGGCATCCATGCACGAAAAGAAAAGAGTGACTCTACCTGTTTTGCTATTCAGTCAGACTATTCGTACCCGTCTGGAGAAAAAAAAAAGTTTGTTTTATACAACTTTTATTGAAACCAAACATTCATGATGTAAGTCCAATTTTATATTTTAGGGATAATTTCAGAAACCTCCCATGAGGTTTCTGACTATTTCACTAGCCTCCCTCTAGGTTTCAAAAATTACACTAACCTCCATTGAGGTTAATTATCTTGTAATATTTAGACCCAATCAATAATTAAAAAGTGATATTAGGAGAGAAAAGATAACATGATTCCATCATTACCTTTGATCTACTATATTATTTAATTAATTTAATAGAAACCCATACATTTAAAAAAATACTAAAATTTGTTGTTTATCGTCAGGGATTTAATCATTTGTGGCATCAAAAAATAGTATATCATTCTATATATTTCACTTAATGTAAGATCAAAATTGCGCTTTTCAGTCACAAAATCTATTGTAGATTTGTCAAACAAGAACAATAACAAACAACCAATACAACATGTAACCAAAATATTATAAAAAGCGAGCTTTAATATTGTAAAAATTTTAGTAACTAGTCTTAATACGTTGATAAGAATATTTACGATATTAAAATTTGTTCTTTGTTGTATTTTGGTTGCAAATTTTTTGATTAGTTATTGTTGATCGTATTTGGTAATGGGCATATAACTGAAAAAAGTAATTTGAATCTTATACTAAGTGAAAAATATAAAATAATATACTATTTTTTGATGATATGTGTGATTTGATTTCTAATGGCAAACAGCAAATTTTAGTGTTTTTCTTTAATGTATGGGTTAGTATTAAATTAATTAAATAATGTAGCAGATGAGGTGAATGATGGAATTATATCATTTTTTCTCTTCTAATATCACTATTTAATTATTGATCGAGTCTAAATATTACAAAATAATTAATTTCAATGGAGGTTAGTGTAATTTTGAAATCTAGAGGGAAGCTAGTGAAATAATCAGAAATCTCAGGGAAAATTTATGAAATTATCTCTATATTTTAATGTATGCTCTTTGTAGTTAATCTATGGTTTTCTCAAACAAGCTGTCAAGAAATTTGTTTACAAAATAAAAAAAAAACTTCTTATAATAATGTTATGTCGTATCAAATTTGGATAAAAACAAAAAAAATATGATATGACACAGCATAGTAAAAAAAAATTGTAACACATAATGTGAGTGAGAGCCTTAACAACTAAATACAAATAAGTAAACAACACATAATATGAGTGAGAGCCTTTGTTATAATATTTATTTTCACCTTTTTACCTCTAGTCATCTAGACATGTTCAAAAACCTAAGCAACCTTGGGGAATTTCATACATAAAAGTGACTTTTCAATTTTTTTTTAAAAAATTAGATCCATATAAGTATTTATGCAGCTCTTAATTTTAAATTCAATTAACATGATATATATATGTAATTACCACTAAAAAAAGAGCATGAATTAGACCAAAGTAGATATTCACCACAATCCGAAGGGTTAAATTGAAAAGAACATCTAGAGGCTCCTTTTGACTGCAACGCCCCTCTTCTGTCGACATATCTTAAGATGAACCCGAAAATGCTTCCAGCCCCTTACCCTGCGGACCCTGCTGCCAGACCCCTTCTTCTCCCCCACTGCCCTCTCCCACCTCATCCTTTCAAGTTCGGTTACAGTTTCCCATAGAAAGGCAAGCATGGCTGTTCTGGCACTGCCCCTGGTAACCTGCATTCTCAAAGCCTATCGCAAACCTCACCTCTCTTTTCTTCTTACCAGAGCAAGCCCAAGTCGTTTTTTCACTAGCATCAGGCAGCAGCAGCAGTTCCTTTTCTTCAAGAGAACCATAGCTTCTTCTTCTGCGGCGTTAAGCAGCACCAATTATTCTTCCGTGTCTCAAGATTCCCCATCAACAGAACCTCCGAACGATTCACAAAACCATCCCAAGAAATCATCATCTGTTCCCACTTTTCAACAAGCCATTCAGCGCCTTCAGGTCAGCTTTACTTATTCTAACTAACAATGCCTATTATGATTCAGCATTTTCTTAATTGCAGTTTTATTGTCATTCTTTTGAATTTTAGGCAACTGGGATAGGAGGAGAAAGTTAAATCTTTTTTCCTTTCTTTGATCTTCTTATTTGCCGGCATTTTGCTGCATTGGGTTTTGGATTTTCAGGACAAAGGGGATAGGAGGGGAAATTTCTACTGTTTCATGCTTGCTTGATTTTTGCAGTAGTAGTGGAGGTTCAAGAAAAATGGGATAAGAGGAGAAATCGTGGTACTTTCGCATTTCTTCTCCTAAGAACAACTGGCATTCTAAAACCCCACAACCTTACCTTAGCTTCCTCCTGTGTACTGTTCGTTAGCTACTTCTTTTTAGTATCATTCTTTTAAAGCTCTAGAATAGTTCAGAATTTTCAAGAAACTAGGATCGAAGGATAAAGTCATCTTTTTTGCTCGTTTTTTATTTTTCAGTGTTTCAATTTTTCTTATTTTGATTCTTTTAAGAAAAGGCAGAGAATTTGATGGAAGAAAAAGTGCATTGGATTATATTCATTGCAATCTCTCGTTAACTATTTTGAAATCTGTCTTTTCTTTGACGGGATTCCAAGGAAGAAAGCTGGAAAATTTTCAGTCATTGAGAAATCTTTGATTATGGATTTATAATTGTTTATCTTTGGGTCTATGGTATTCTGAAGTCTGTTAATTAATTTTTTTTGGTTATTTTTGGTTATTTTTTCCTGATTTTGTATGAAGAGCAGTATGGATCAGCTAGAAGAGAGACTTTAATATTGCTGACCCAGGATTGAGTAGCAAATGCTTTCTTGGCGGGTTTCAAGTGGTTGCTTTGTTATTTTTTATTATGTTTCTCTACTTAAAGCTCCAAGTTGATGAGCTTTACACATAAGCCACAAGAGTTGAATGTGAATGCACACTTGATATTTGAGTGTAAAATGCTATGCGTTATCTGATTTGGTTATGTTAATGGTCAGTTCCTATGGTTGCTAAATGTAGACATAAAGATCAGAACAATGAGAGACACATTAGGATGATCAACATAAGCTGCTGATATGACTGACTAGTCAAATTTTGTCCCCTACCAGATTCAGCTTATTGTGAGCTTGCAAGCTTAAACTATCAAATGGATATTAGTGGCAGTTTCCCTAAGATGGTAATTGATTATCACTTATGCTTTCTAAATATAAAGCCTGAAATGGAGATCACAGGTAGATGATTCTGGTAGGGATTCTGATGAATGGAAACAGATAAATTTTGGTTGTTGACACACTTAATGCTTTAAATAGGAATAGAGTCCTTTTTAATTTATGAGTTTAATATAAGGGATGAGGACATAAGGGACCTGTTTAGATTTCAAAAAATATATTGGAATTGGTAATTACACCCATCAATAGAACGATAATCATTCTTGAAAATGGATCTGGTGTCTGTTTATGTTTACTAGGTGAAAGTTTTTTTTTTTAATATTGAATATCTGATTTTGGTTTAGCATTTGCAGTGATGTAGTTGTTTGATTCCTCCTCTTTTTAGATCATTCATTTTTCTGGGTCCTCTTTTCTGTATACTCTTGCAGGAATACTGGGCTTCAGTTGGATGTGCTGTAATGCAATGCAGTAACACTGAGGTGACTATTTCAAATTTTCCGGGTTATTTAGCTTCTTCAACTTTTCTCAACTGTGAAAGTTTCTATCTTTTGATTCTTTTTGGAGTGGTTGTTAAATCTGTCTTTTGTTTGGGTCACTTTAATGGGTTTCAAATGCGATAGTCAGAGTTACCTGGCAGTTAATGTTGGGTTGGACATTATTTAGAATTACATTAGCGCAATAGTTGCCCGTATTTTTATCCACCTCAACTCCACTATTGTTAAATGACACAATACCCCCTTTTGGCTGATACTTCTTGGCATTCCTGACTACCATTTTACCGTAAGCAGCCAGCAAAAGTGCATTCTTGAATGTTATATATGTTAAACATACATTTTGCTTCTGTTGTAGATTTCTGAAAATGGGGATATAATTTTTGGTTCGGCACTTGAGAAGGGGGGTGTGGCAATGGGGAATGGGGCAAGTGATGTTTTTGTATAGCTCCTTGATTGGCACTTATCTTATTTATTTTTGGATGTATTGAGCAGGTTGGAGCTGGGACTATGAATCCTCTGACATTTCTAAGGGTTTTGGGTCCTGAACCATGGAATGTTGCGTAAGTGATCTTGTCTATTTTAGAAGTGAAAAGAGAAGCATGAGTTCATGATATCATGTTCTATGTACAAATGTTGGTTATTTCTGAGGAATGTGATTGACCTGCTTACACAATTGCTAATGAATCTGGAATTTTAACCCATAAAAGGTATAATCTAACACATAAGATGCAGATGTTCTGCCTTGCCATTTAGAGGCTCTTTTATCAAGTTAAGCGAATTGCATGCTTCTTCCAGTCTTTGCTCTGGGCTCTGATTATAAGTCATTTTTTGCATATTATGCATTTAGAGATAATTTCTTGGGCAAAGTGCCAGAAACTCATCTAATCAGAAGAAAGGCAAAAGCTAGGACTTTGAACTATCTTTATCTGATATAAAATTCAAGACTAAGCAGTTGGGGTTTTTGAGATTCAGGCTAGAGAGACTTCGAGCCACAAAACGTTGCATGATTGACACACGTTCACTCCTGGACTCAAAAGATATGCTACCACCTTGATTTAAATTGAATCAGATTGGCTCGTGTGATTGTGCTCCTTCGGATGTACTTGTTTTTAACTTCTCTCTTAAACCTGAAATTGGATTGTCTGGAAATCTTTGCATGTTTTTCTACCTTTAAGCCTTTAATGTTGTCTATGATACAAATCTGTTGCTTCCTTTTCAGTTTGTTCTTCTGAGTACTGATGTTGTAGTTTCTGATGGAAGGTATATGGAACCTAGCATCCGGCCTGATGATAGTCGTTATGGTGAAAACCCAAATAGACTTCAACGCCATACTCAATTTCAGGCTAGTTGCCATTTACCTTACTAGATTAATATTGGATATGAGTTGGTTGCTTATACAAATTGCATGTTGTGGATTTCTTTTGGTTGACTCTGTAGTTTTTGGTTTTACTTGATATCAGGTTATACTGAAGCCTGATCCTGGGAATTCACAGGACCTGTTTATACGGAGCTTGTCTGCCTTAGGTTGTGATGTTAGTTGCAGTCATCATCATATTTCATGCTGATTCTTTGTGTACTTACCATTCCGGACATTTCTGGGTCTCTTTTGTTTCTTATGCTGACTTATTAATTGTCATGAAGATGTCCTATCATTTGCAGTCAAAATTCTTAATTCCTTGTTTGGGTCATGTAAGATACTTGTATGAAATTGGATTCTGCATGTCACTTGTATACCTAGTGGGTAATATCGAAAAGTGGAGAATGAAAAAGTTATGTTTTACTTTTCCTCTGCATTCAATAAATCTGCATCATACCTTGAACTTTCATGTACCATATACATTCTTGATGCTTCCTCAAATTCCCTAATTTGATTACGGCTTTGCTATTTTACACTCGGCAGGTATTGATGTTAATCAACATGATATTCGTTTTGTTGAGGACAACTGGGAGAGCCCGGTAGGTCTAATTCTTTCCAGTTTATTGGCTGTGATTTGATGCACATGTATATTAACTTCATATAAGTGCAGTTGTGCTTATTGCTGTTTGAGTGAATTTTTTTTATTTTTTAAACTTTGTATCTCGTTTTGGATTCCCTGACTTTGGTGGGACTGCATTTTGTTGGTCCTCACCGGAAGTGGCTCATGATGGATGTAACATCATACTTGATTTTGCCTTAACTATGGACTTTAGCTAACATATCTGCCTTATGTTGCACTACAATTAGGTGCTTGGCGCATGGGGATTGGGATGGGAAATTTGGATGGATGGGATGGAGATCACACAATTCACTTACTTCCAGCAGGTTCTTTTTCTTACTTATGTCGGGCAAGAGAGAATCAGTTGGTATTTTGATAACAATTTTCTATGCTTAATCACTAATAAGCTTCAAACAGTTATTCCATGTCTTATATTCGGCTTGACTGATAAGAATCCACTCTGTCCTTTGTTGTTTTTGCTGTGCTTCTAGGCTGGAAGTCTTCAGTTGATGCCCACATCTGTTGAGATAACATATGGTCTTGAACGCATCCTTATGTTACTTCAGGTCACACTTATGCCATACCTTATGTTTTATTATTCCCTTTCAAAATTTTATTGTATGTTTGCTATCTGTTTGCAGGGAGTTGATCATTTCAAGAAGATTCAGTATGCAGATGGGATCACATATGGAGAGCTTTTTTCAGAAAATGAGTAAATGCTACTTGACATAATTAAGTCTTCTAACAAGTAGTGCTAGAAAATCTGTGTAATACCAACTTTAATTTGTATTTTTTGAGTTTTAAATTGAAAGGGCACACTAACTGCAGAGGATGTAGAAGGTAGGAAGAAAAGAAGTTAAAAGTTAGCTTTGATTTTAATTAAGGTCAAGTATTCTTGTGAAACATTTTGAATTTTTAGTGGAGAAAGAAATCTATGTGATGTCTGTGATAGAATGTGCTATCAAATACATGCTTAATCCATTTTCTTTATTGAGATTTTTCACATCATTTTGGATTGATTCTTGGACTTTGGAATGTTCACCTCTTGGGCTTTTGTTTTCTAGACTCATAGCTTGAATTCAATGTGTAGTGTATGATGATATGTTTATGATAAATATTTTGGTATATAATTACATTTTAGGGCCTTTACTTTAGAATTCTCACTTTCTCTTGTTTTTATATAGAAGATGTTAACTTGGAATGGGGCTCGTACATGATAATGCAAGTACATGTTATCATGACAAAATAACAGGGTGTTGTTGTCATCATGCTACTTTATGTCAATGTCAATATAAATCCAGTATCTAGAGTGTCTAACTAGTTTGGCGCATAAAGCAATGAAGAAGGTTTTTGCTGGGGATGAGATAAATATTATGTGACTTCCATAGTGGCAAGTATTCAATGCAGAATGGATAGATGGAATGCTGGAAAATTATTATATCTAACATAAAAGGTCACTATTACTTTGTGTTAGGATTATTAACTTTGTAAGGAAGTATGGGTTATTCTTTTAGAAGTTTTTAGTTGGGGTGTATTAGTCTTCTGTGGATACTACAGTGGAGTATCCTGTAGGTTTGCTCTTTATTAGAGCTTATTTAAACCCTCAAATTTGCCTATGTTGGTCATCATGATATTAATCGTATTTTGTGGCTGTGGAGTATATGGCTTTATATTCTAGTATTTTGTTCCTAATTAATTGGAAGTGTTGTGTTATTTTTAAGGCACAAAATGCTGTTACGCCTTTCGGACTGCTTTAGTCCTTCGCTATTCCTTTCGACTGATTAGCTTCAGCTGTGCTATTTTGACATACACAGAATATGCTGGAAACCAACTTAACCTCTAGGACCTCTTAGCATTCTATTCATTTTAGGCCTCAATTGGGTAGTAAGCCTTTTAGTTCTGCCAGCTGGTTAAATTATTGCAGAGTGCTTTGCTTTATGTAACTTTAGCAACAGGGTTTAAAATGATCTTGGTACATCATGGAACAAGTTCGATCCAAAATTCTTGAACCAAATTGATAGTTTATTACTTCTAGCTGTCATGAATTTTCTGGCATTTGAAGCAATTGACTGTAATATGTATGCTTAAAATGTTTAACTTTTCTTTATAATGGAATTTATGGTCGAAGAAGCATCTAGAAACATATTAACTTGATCAGAAATTTCACAAGGCTCGTAGGTGGGAGTTTCTGTTGGTTTTTGGGATAATTGGGCTGACTGCTTTCTGTATAAATTAGCCTTGAGTACCATATAGAGGGATATGGAAGATCAAAGCAGAGAATATTGATGTGAGATCTAAAAAAGAATAAACTATTGGCTGCGTGTGAAGTTTCTATATGGTATTGGTCAAGGAAGCTCTTTGAATGGTTGCATGAAATTGTTAGCAGTTTCTAACTTTGCAATTAATTTATGCTCTCTTCCAAGTATAATATTTAACAAAGAAAGGAGAGTAGAAGCCATAAAAAGTTAGATGGTAATCACCTTTAATTTGTTTAGCTTTGGTTCTTTTAATCCATTGGACCATATATCAGGAAATTGACTGGTATTATCTTTAGGTATCTTAACTATGCTTCATGAATTACAACCTTTTGAAGCTCCAAATTTCTAAAAAACTTGTATCCAAAATTTTTCCTTTGCGCATTATGGTTGTGATCCAAGTATGTGCTATTTAGTGCTTTTATGTGTCAGAATATATTGTCTATTTTCTTTATGTTGAGGAGATTACCTTCCTTAACCCTAATTTGCATCCTATTCAGTCTTGACTTTCATAAGAAATAACAAAGCTGACGACCACTGAATTCTGCTTTAGGAAGGAAATGAGCGCCTATTATTTAGAGCATGCCAGTGTTGATCATATTCAAAAGCACTTTGACTTTTTTGAAGCAGAAGCACATTCTCTGCTTGACTTGGGCCTTGCAATACCTGCGTAGGTTTTCATTTTTTGCAATTTACTTTTCTTAAGTAAATGGAAATGTGTTATTTATATTGAATTCTCGCTGTGATTAACATCTGCTCATGACATGCTAGGTATGATCAGCTGTTGAAGACATCTCACGCTTTTAACATTTTGGACTCTAGAGGTTTTGTAGGGGTTACAGAACGTGCTCGTTATTTCGGTCGGATGCGCAGGTGAGAGTTGAATTCTTGGGCTCTGCTGATAAAGGACATGTGCAAGCTCTGACTATTGCACTATCTAGTTTGTTGTATGGTATTCATCAAATAAATGTTGTCTCTTGTAATTATATGCTTGATCTTTGAGTGCAAGTGTTAGACATGTAAATCTCCTGCCCTCGCTTCTGAAAGATCCGTTTTGTATCGGTGTTTCTGCTTTCTGCTGGTTATAATTTTTCTTTATTGTTGACTAGACTGAAAATGTTACTTCTAAATTGGACTCTGCTAATTTGGGGAATTTCGTGCTCAACGTTTGTCTTGGCTTGTCTTCCAGTTTAGCTCGTCAATGTGCACAACTCTGGTTAAAAACTAGGGAGTCTCTTGGCCACCCTTTGGGTGTCATTTCTCAATCTGGTAATTCCACCATTCCGAGGGAAGTCATGGAGGAAGCAATCACGAAGGTTTGTGTTTCAGATGCTATATGTAATTTCTGCTCTTTTTGTCACATTTTACATCAGATCTGTGTTTGTCCTTGTTTCTGTTACTCTTTTCTGTAATTTTAACTGTGGATTAATGTTCACATCTTAGTTTATGATTGGTGCTGAAACTCTTTGAGTTTTGCAGGGAACTTATGGTTTAGCATCTAATGCAGTTCACTCTCATTGGTTGCTTCTCTTATGTTTTTTGTGTCAGCCAGGTTCCTGCAGAGCCACGGACTTTTGTTCTTGAAATTGGAACAGAAGAATTACCACCACATGATGTTGTCGATGTGTGCAAGCAAGTAAATATGCTTTGCTTTATTATAGTAGATTTAGAGATTTAGTTTCTGATTAGCACATATCTTTCTGTTGCAATGTTGTTTGCTGTCTTTAACCATCTCATTTTTTCCCCTAATGTCTTATCTTGTTTTAAGATTATTCTGAATGAAGTGGCTTTCTGTTGACCTCTTTTTCTTTTCCTCCATTTTTCCATATAAAAGTTCATGTTTAACTTGCCTAAGGGAAAAAAAATTTACACCCGGAGAATGTCAAATGTCTTCTTAGTGAATTCTTCAAATGCTATGTTTATGGAGTCTTTTCATTGCAGCTCCAAGATCTCGTAGTGCAATTACTGGAAAAACAGAGGCTAAGACATGGGGAAGTGAAAATGTATGGGACACCCCGTCGACTAGTGGTATGTTCTCAACATGATTTATGATTTCCATTTAACTCGGAGCTTTTCAGGTCTTGATGTTGTCATGCCACGCTGGATTAAGATTGTCCTTCGTTTTGTTCCACTACTCCCTTCTACCAATTCTGCAAACCCTTGGGGGGGGGGAGAAATAGAAAGGGGGAAAGGGGAAAAGGTTCAAAAGGTGACTCCAAAAAGGCAAAAAATAAGAAGCAGCAGCTGGGAATGACAGCTAAGGTGTCGTGTCAAAAAAGTATGCTAGGTTTATGTGATATCAGTCGGTTTCGGGTAATAAATTGGAAGTTTAATAGGCATGAAGTCTCTCTCATGTCCGATTGAACAAGTGCTATTGCCATTTTTTTCTTATGATTTGCGCTTTATGTTGTATTTTTCCCAAAATGCTTGCATCCATATCGAGTTGATCAAGACTTGTGAGTTTTTCTGTTGCCTTTTCATTAATGTTTCCTTACAGGAAGCTGAACAAAGAAAGGCATGAGAGAAAAGTATTTCCTGAAACTGCTCATAGGTGTGAATATGGAAACCTAAGAGATCTATGTGGAGCTGTAATCGTTGCATGATTTTGTGTTACTATGTTAAAAATGTATTTCTAACCTTTTCAGTTGCGTGAAAGTTTCCCCATGCTTTCCCTTACCATTTGTGTTTGTCTTTTTCTTTTTGGCTTTCCATAAACTCTTATCTTTTTGACTGGTCTTTTCTGGATGAGATGCGCTTGATGAATAATAAGCCTGAGAATCTTTTAGAAGGGACAATACTTCTTGTGTTCGCATTGTTCATGTTGTATTGAAATGACGTGCCATGCTTTCAATTTGGGAAGGCTGTAGATGCTGGTAGGCTTTGCCTTAAGAATCTTTTGCTTGATGATGGTAGAAAATTGTTCTATGACCATTTTCATAAGCTATAAAGCTAATAAATTTGTTTGAGCGTTTCCAGGATTTTTAATTTGTGTAATCTTTAGGAAGTTGTTATTTTTAGGGTATGAGTAAGGTTAAATATGTGTGAGTGTTGATTCATATTGCTTCATGTTTGGTCATCATAGCTTAATGTTGACTAGAGTTGATTCACTTGTTGAAAAGCAATGTGTTAGTTTGTTATGAAACGTATAACACCTTTATTTATGACTCTATTAACTTTTTGTAGCAAATGGGTTGTTATGAAAGATAATTGTGGTGGTGTTAGATATGTTACTATAATACAATCAAGCACTGTTTAGAACAGATCAGAGATCACTGCTGCTAACAAAGTTGGCTGTATTTTGTCTTTTTCTTGTACTAGGCTGGTCTGAAACACAGTTTTGGAAGAGATTAGTGGTATATCATCACATAATAGTTGCAAGAAAAATAAGTGCTACACTATCTTTGTGCTAGAGCTGTTTTATTTCTGAGCCAATAGGTCCTATGTGCCAGTTAGAAGAATCTTTAATGCCGTAGCACTCCTTGTAATCATTTTGCAGTGCTAAGCTTCCCACATTAGATGAGCTTTCTCCAGTCTTAGAGATAAATTGGTGGTACCGATTTTTTGGCCACCAAGTACCTCTTTCCTATTTGAATCTTGGTTTCAGATGAGGACAAGCAAGGATAGGGATGCTTTTGATGACCAGAAAATGAAGATTTATATTATTTCTAACAACTATTGTATTTTGAGAGTGTTTTTTCGTATCCCTCTCTTCTAAACTTCTCTAGCCTATTCTTTGCTGACTCAAAGTTAAAACTTCTGATTACTTTCCTGCGTACATAGTTTCTTATATATCCATCTTACACGTTCTGGTTTAATTTGTTCCTTGACAATGTATATTTGCTTATCATAACTTTGAGCTGTATAGATATTGCAATTTGCAGGTGCATGTTGAGAACCTATGGGCTAAGCAAGTTGAGAACGAGGTGGAGGTTCGAGGACCTCCAGTTTCCAAAGCATTTGACCAGCAAGGAAATCCTACAAAGGTCTTACCTCCTTTAGGTTTACACTGTCTTTCTTAGAAGATCAATAACTTTCTGAAGAAGGTGACAGTAAAAGCTTTTAAATGCTTCTATCTGAGATAATGATTTGTCTAGTATCTGAAACCGACTGGGTTCAGTTAAAGAGCAGTATTAGGTTGGTTCATGCCCTTGATAGCTTCTGAAGTGAATCTTGCCCATGCCAATCTTGTTGCTGTCTCTGATCATGTATTTTATTAGCTTTTGGCATAAAGTAGACCATGTGGTTGAGCATATTGTTGGCGTGACCGCATGAGGGTGCCTGGGATTTTGTTTATCCTTCTCTTTTGGGGTTTCTTCATTGGAGTTTTGTATTGGATAGATGTAAACTAAGAAAAATGGAGAGAAAAAATACTTTTCTTCTATTTCACTTTGGACTACACAATATACAAATATATATATACACAAGTGGATACTATAATCATATGATACTATAATCATACTATTACCTAATTAATATATGATACTATAATCATATGATACCTAATTAATATATGATACTATAATCAAATCTTTCCTAATATTTATATTATCAAATCTTTCCATAATATCAGATCACATATCTTCAACACTCCCCCTCAAGCTGGTGAATATAGATCTTCCATTCCCAGCTTGGCAACACTTTCATGAAACATGTTGCTACACAGTCCCTTTGTCATCACATCTGCAAGTTGAAGTCCTGTCGGAACATATGGAGTACAAATCAGTCCACTTTCTAGCTTCTCTTTAATAAAGTGCCTGTCTATCTCTATGTGCTTCGTCCGATCATGTTGCACTGGGTTGTGAGCTATACTTATAGCAGATTTGTTATCACAATATAGCTTCATCGGTTTGCTCCATTGAATCCTCAAGTCTTCTAGGATAATTTTAACCCACAATAATTCACATACCCCTGCTGCCATAGCCCTGAACTCTGCTTCAGCACTTGACCTTGCTACCACACTTTGTTTCTTGCTTCTCCAGGATATTAAGTTTCCTCCAAGAAATGTACAATATCCTGAAGTTGATCGCCTGTCAACTGGAGACCCTGCAAAGTCTGCATCTGTGTAAACTGCCAGATCAATTTCAGGACCCTTTTTGAATAAAATTCCCTTCCCTGGATGTGCCTTTAAGTAATGAAGCACTCGATAAACTGCTTGTAGATGAACTGCTCTAGGATCATGCATAAACTGACTAATAACACTGACTGAGTAAGCTATATCTGGCCTAGTATGTGCGAGATAAATGAGTTTCCCAACAAGTCTTTGGTACATCTCTCTGTCCACAGCTGTATCTCCATGAGCCTCACTTAATTTGTGATTCTGCTCAATGGGAGTTCCAACTGGTTTGCTTGCTGTCATGCCTGTTTCCTTGAGCAGGTCCATAACATACTTCTGTTGAGAAATAAAAATTCCCTGCCTTGATCGAGCCACTTCAATTCCCAGAAAATACTTCAATTTTCCTAAATCCTTTATTTCAAATTCCTTGGCTAGGCACCACTTCAAAGTTTTCTTCTCTACTTCATCGTTTCCTGTCACTATGATGTCATCTACGTATACAATCAAAACAGTAACTCCCCCCAAGGCTGAATGCTTGATGAACAGGGTATGATCTCCTTGACTTTGCTTGTAACCATTAGCTATCATTACCTTGGCAAATCGTCCAAACCAAGCACGTGGGGATTGTTTCAGCCCATATAATGCCTTTTTTAACCGACAAACCTTGTTCTTGTCAACCCCACTGAATCCCGGTGGAATGCTCATATAAATCTCCTCTTCCAACTCTCCATGAAGAAAAGCATTCTTCACATCGTATTGCTGTAATTCCCAATCAAAATTAACAGCCAAGGATAGCAGAATTCTCACTGTATTCATCTTTGCTACTGGAGCAAATGTTTCCCGATAATCTACTCCATATGTCTGTGTGTATCCTTTCGCGACTAACCTTGCCTTGTAGCGTTCTAGGGACCCATCTGCTTTAAACTTTACTGCATACACCCATTTACAGCCCACTACTTTCTTGTTCTTTGGTAAATCAACTAATTCCCAGGTCCCATTCTTCTCTAATGCATCCATTTCTACTTCCATAGCAAGTCTCCATTCTTTCTTTGATAATGCTTCAGACAATGAGCTAGGAATAGAGACTGTATTTAAGGTGGAAAGGAAGCTTTGATGGCTCGGGGAAAACTTCTCAAAAGACACAAAGTGAGACAATGGATATAGGGGTCTTTTGGTGCATTCTCGGGGTTTTTTCCTTACAGCAATAGGTAGATGTAGGTCCTGGTCAGGGCTAAGAGGCTCAGGACAAGGTGATTTAGAGCTGGAAGAATGGTCGGTCGGTGGTGTAGAATTCAGATTTGATTCACTCATTGTTACCTCATTCCCGGAGCTTGGTTTAGAGGATTGTTCTTGCCTTGTAACCACGATGGGATCTCCTTTCCTTGTATACACTTGGTCAAACCGGAACCAGTCATAGATTTTACGGTCTTCCTTTTTTTCTTCTACCACATCAGATTGAAGAATTGACTCTTGGAATTCAGATTTGGATGACTCAGATGTGGTCAACTCTAAGGAGGGAAATTTTAACTCCTTATCTTCAAGTGTATCTAACTCCCCCTGAAGATAAGGAGTGATGAAATAGGGCTTATTTTCAACAAATGTAACATCTGCCGAGACATAGAGTTTTCTAGTAGGTGGATGATAACATTTGTAACCCTTTTGAGTAGATGAGTACCCCACGAAGACACACTTAAGAGCACGAGGATCTAACTTCCCACGGTTATGACTATGGACATGAACAAAGGAAGTACATCCAAAAACTCGAGTGAGATTAAAGGAAGATCGAATATCGGGGTAAAATTTGGATAGGTTCTCTAGTGGACTTTGAAACCCCAAGACCTTGGAAGGAATTCTATTTATGACATAAGCTGATGTGAGTACAGCTTCTCCCCAATATGCTTTTGGCACACTTTGTTCAAACAGTAAGGCTCTAGTGCACTCAAGAAGATGTCGGTTTTTCCGTTCTGCCACTCCATTTTGTTGTGGAGTGGCAATACAGGATGATTCATGTATGATTCCTTCTTTTTGGAAAAACTGACTCAAGGTTTGATTGAAATAATCACGAGCATTATCTGAACGAAAGTGTTTTATCTTGGTGCCAAATTGATTTTGAATCATTGCATGAAAAACAGGGAAAATATAACTCAAATCAGACTTATTTTTGAGTAAATAGATCCAAGAGACTCTTGTGCAGTCATCGATAAATGTGACAAACCACTTAGACCCTGAGATGTTTGGAATAGTTGATGGCCCCCAAATATCACTATGGATTAAAAAGAAAGGAGAAGACGATCGTTTATTACTGATAGGAAATGGGACACGAGTGTGTTTAGCATACTCGCAAATATCACAATGAAAAGACTGAACATCAAATCCCTTGAACAAGGAAGGAAACATTATTTTTAATGCAGAAAAAGACACATGACCTAGACGTCTATGATGTAACCAGATGACATCTTTATTGGAGGGTGAAGACAATGTGGACAGGGCAGATTTACTAAATTCTGGTTGACTTGATGTATCCAAGTAATAGAGTCCATCATGCTCCTTAGCTAGTCCAATCCTCTTCCCCGAGCCCCGGTCCTGAAAGTCACAATAGGATTCATCAAATATAACAGAGCCAGCTAGATCCTTGGCAAGTTTTTTTACAGAAACCAAATTTGTAGATAATCGAGGAACATGAAGAACATTTTTAAGAATCAAATTTGGAGTAACTTGGACATCTCCGATACCTGCCACAGTGGTTGTAGTACCATCTGCAACAACAATCTTTCTATTGCTAGGACAGGGATTATAGGTTTTGAATTTATTTGAAATATGAGTCATATGGTCCGTAGCACCAGAGTCAAGAATCCAGACATTCCTAAGCTCATTGCCTAAAACACTAAATGCAAAAGAGACTAGAGCCTTACCTGAAAGTGTCAATGAACACATACCCGGATTCCTTGATTGAGAATTGTTAGTTGCTGGTTTGTCAACTGTCTCTAACATACTTTTAAGCTTCTCAATTTCCTCCATACTAAACCCTCCAATCACTTGAGTTGGATCTTGAACCGACATATGAGCCTGCCTTTGCTGGCCACCTTTTTGTCCCCATTCACGAGTGGGTGGTTTCCCATGTAGTTTCCAGCATTGATCTATGGTGTGTCGTGGTTTCTTGCAGTATGTGCACCACAACTCCTCGCGATTCTTTTGCCCACTTGTTTGATTGGTCTTGTCCGCAGCAACCTTGTTCAGTACCAACCGCTGAGATTTGGAACTTAAAAGGGCTGAATTTTCTATTGAAGGTAGCTCTAACATAATACCCCTGCGACTTTCTTCTCCACGTACTTGGGATATTGCTTCTGTTAAAGAAGGAAACTCTGGCCTGCCCAGAATTTGAATTCGTACAAGATCGAATTCAGAGTTTAGGCCAGCCAAAAAATCATAAACTCGATCCCTTTCTATGAACTTCTTGATAAACACTGCACATTTGCTACAGTTCAAATCAAGTGCCCTGTAATAATCCAGTTCCTGCCACTGGTTTTGCAGAAAATTGGCATACTCCGTCACTGTTTTTGTCCCTTGTTTTGCTCCAGTTGTCTTTGTCTTGATGTCATAGATAAGAGCTGCATCATTAACCTTGGAATATGTCTGATGAAGGGCATCCCAAATTGCCTTTGCTGTAGGAAGAAACATACATGTATCGCTGATTTCAGGAATCATGGAATTCCATAACCAAGACATGATCATTGAATCCTCTTGTTCCCATGCTTCAAACCCCGCCGTTTCACTATCCGGTGCTATTTCCAATAGATGACTCAACTTTCCTTTTCCTTTCAGGAATGTTCGAACCAATTGAGACCACTTCAAATAATTTTTTCCATTTAGTCTATATGCTGCCTGGATGTTTTGAAGCTCTGTTGTGTTCCGTGTACTTTGTTCTTCTTCCATAGTTGAAGACAATTGCCGCGTTGAGGATGTAGCATCCGCCATGATTGAATAGGAGGGGGGAAAAAAAAATGTATAGTAACAGGAACAGCAATGAAGGCTGGAGAGAATAAGAAAGGAACCAGCAATTAAGGCTGGAATTGACAAGAAGCAAAGGTGGTATTTTTCCCAGAACCCTAGACGGGCTCTGATACCATGTAAACTAAGAAAAATGGAGAGAAAAAATACTTTTCTTCTATTTCACTTTGGACTACACAATATACAAATATATATATACACAAGTGGATACTATAATCATATGATACTATAATCATACTATTACCTAATTAATATATGATACTATAATCATATGATACCTAATTAATATATGATACTATAATCAAATCTTTCCTAATATTTATATTATCAAATCTTTCCATAATATCAGATCACATATCTTCAACAGATAGATGTAATGTTTATTGAGTAAATTTTTAAAAATGTTCCCAGTCTCTAGTTTGGTGTTAAATTCCTTTTGATGAATTCTGTATCTTCTAATCAGTTGTTACTTTGATAAAAAATGGTTATTGACCTCTTCTTCCTTTTCAGGCCGCCGAAGGATTTTGTCGCCGAAACTCTGTACCTTTGGATAGTATGTATAGACGAGTTGAAGGTATGCTAGTGCAGATGCTTGTTTTGATGATGCTTTTTGCTGTTTTCAGTGTTCATGTTAGCTTAGCAAGGTAACTATAAATTGGAGGTTGAAATTTTGTTGTACGCAGAGATGAAAAGACCTTGTTCAGCTGTTTCTGTTTTGGCATATTCTTAAGATGTTTGAATTTGGTGTCAAAATTTACTGCATAAAATCCAAACTTGTATAGACTCTTTTGTGAGCATGATTTCTTCCTAAAGAAAAAAGGCTTAGGATCTTAATGCATTATTTCTGGTTATCACTGCAGGAAAAACAGAATATGTTTTTGTTCGTGTAATTGAGACTGCAAAACGTGCTTTGGAGGTACATTGTTAAGTTTTTCTGCTTCATAAATTCTAGCATTAACCACTGTGGGGTCTATTCACCCAAAAATAAAAAAGATAATTAAAGAAACTTTTGCTGTTTTTCTTTCTCATTCATTTCTAGTGTTACCATTTTGACATGAGAAATGCACATTTATATTTCAAGTAGAAAAGTTTTTTTTTTTTTTTTTTAATTTTTTTCTGCAAGCATGAGACTCAACTGAGGTGCTATTCTTAATTTGATTGCTTTTTACTTTTTAAAGAAAATGGCATGGATCATGTGGAAAAAAAAAAGGCAAGAACCAACATCAAGTTATCCTAAGTTTCCAACATAATGCAAATGACTTTTCCCATTACATCTTATCGTGTAATTTTTGTGCTCATGATATTTATCATTCTCCAGCATTTTATCCTATGAAGAGAAGGTAATATGCGAAACAGAGTATAAAGTCTTTGCATGTCTGGTATCAGTCTACCAATTGATAGCATGTGCCAATATTCTGATGCTTATTGCTGTAGCACTGTTATTTATGCTTCAGTAACACAGGCTGATCAGGGTTTGTTTTATTTTTCTCTTGGTTGCTTCTGGATATTGTTCTTCAGGTGTTATTCATGTATGTTCTTCAATGATAATTATGATTTTACATCATTTGAAGTTTCTACTTCATCAATTGCTCATCTTCTAGGCCCTATGTTGATGATTATCTTTACAGGTTCTATCAGAAGAGTTACCAGGGATGATTGCAAAAATATCATTTTCAAAGTCAATGAGATGGAACTCTGAGGTGTGTGCTAGTGTTACCAGATCTCTTTAATATCATATACCTAATTAATCTTCTTTTGGCTTTTTCATTTTGAAAAGCCTTTTTAACTTTGGATTAAATTCTTGAGTGAGTTTCAATTATGTTCAGTGACTACGATAGAATTTGTTGTGGAGCTGTATTTGTGTTGGGTCATAGACAGATGAAACTGGAGCAAATGACCAATGCAGGTTCAAAGTAAATGAGCTGAAGCTAGTAAATTGGTTTTATGACCGTTAGGCTTGATATACTAGTCAACTTGTCATCCATGCTTTCAGATGTCCTAAGATCAATATCTCATTTCCTTATTCCTCTGGGTCAAGCTCACAATTCGTCCTTCAATTAAGAAAAAAAAATGTTCATGCCTCAGAACCTTATTGGGCGGATCTTAAGTTTATGGTGTAAACAGCGTAACATAATTGTGGTTGATTATGGACTTGTTTATTCAGGATTAATTAACTCATGTCCATATAGGTTTTCAGCAAGTTCCTTTTATGCAATCCTGGTGTTGATTTTGGTGCTTCCTATGCTGTTTTCAATTAATTAGTCAGTTCTTTGTCCATGCATCTCTGCTCCTAAAAGGTAGTTTTGTCTGGTGAGCAGATTTTTATTCATTTTTATTTTTACTTTTAATTTTTTTGGGGGGATGGGTGCTTTTAGGAATATATGCCAAATTGTGTAAAGAAAGAAAGCTAGATCATGTCTTACCTGATTGGATTCAAAAAACTTTTGACATTTTAGAATCACATTCTAGGGAAAAGGGGTTAATCATGTCCTACCTGATTTGATTTACCTGTTTGACTTTGTTACAGTCTACTTGTCCTTGTACTCAAAATCTGATTACAATTTTTGCTGTTCTGTTGTGCAAAGATTATGTTCAGCAGACCTATCCGCTGGATTTTAGCTCTTCATGGAGACAGTATCATTCCTTTTAGTTATGCTGGTGTTCTAAGGTGAGGTTTCATATCTTTCCTCGTGTATTTTCGCAGAGGGTTTTCTTGACTTTTGTTTTATGGAGTATATGATATATTTCCTGATGTTGTAAATGTTGAGATTACGAAAACATGGTGCAATAGTGATGTTCTCACGGGATGGGGATGGTAGGGGTTTAAAATTGCTTAATGTGTCTTCCTCCTAGTCAGGGGAGGCCATAAATACCTACCCGTCACTGATCACACAATATTAGAAGTCTGCATTGGCTTTGCCTTTTACTTCAGTTGTGGACTTGCTGTGCTGTGGTTTATGCTAGAAACATAGTGCCTGGCACTGCATAAACCTTGAAGGTCATTGCTTATCTTGAGCATAGTACGCAGAAAACAAGTTTCAATTTAGATCGTGATGCCTTTACCAAGGCCTTTAGATATGATTGTCAGCCTCATAACTTTGGACCTTGGATGAACTGTTAGTCATAGCTGGGCAATTGCTTTCTGATATGAACAATGAAACGGAGGAGAACTTGAAAATAGTTTTGTTCATAAACCCACTAGCCCCTGTTGGCCTTGGAGGAAGGCATGCTGCAGATACTTCTTGATAGTTCTGCTGCATCTGATTTATTTTATTTCATTATTTTAGTATTATTTTTTTAGTGTATACATGCCTTTTATCTTGTATTTTTCTTTGATTCAAAATCTTATTTTTTTGACTTATATTTGAGTCCATTTGATGCTAACGCTCTTGTTTATCTACTTTTTTCATAGTGGAAATTTTTCTCATGGTCTTAGAAACACTGCATCAGCTACCGTAGAGGTATTTGCATCATGCTTTTTTCCCTGTCAAATTGCCAAAATGAAGATTCATTTTTTCAATACAGGGAAAGCTGATGAGTTGTTTCTTTTGTTGCCTAAATGGTATATATCCTTGTATGCATTTAGGTAGAGAATGCAGAGAATTATGCTAAATTGATGCAGCACAGTGGAATTACTGTTGATATTGAGGTGATTCTGTCTCTGAATATTCCACTGTTTAAGTGCGTGCTATTAATTACGAACTACGACAAGGGAAAAGAACATTACTGAGTTATTATTTTTTCCATTTTTTTGGCAGCAAAGGAAGAAGATTATTATAGAAAAGTCTAATGCTCTGGCAGCAAGTGTCAATGGCTGTGTCGTTATGCAGAATGATTTACTAGATGAGGTAAAAAAGGATGAGATGTCTTACTTCTTGATCCATTTTCGTAAGCATGAGTAACATCTAGGTGTATTTCCATCCCCGGTCATTAGGTTGTGAATCTTGTTGAAGCACCTGTTCCAGTACTTGGGGAATTTAAAGATAGCTTTTTAAAGCTTCCGAAGGAACTATTGATAATGGTATGCATTTCTTTGCACAAGAACAACTTTCACTTTGACTGTTCTAATTGACTAAGGAATAGATGTAGTATTTTGTGCATGCATAGACAGATGGTAGGGAGTAGTAGCCACTGCCACTCCTTAGATTCAAAAAATTTGGTTTGAAATTGTTAAAGATTTTGCACTGTTCCTTTTTAAGAACTATCTAGATGAGTATAACTTGCACCTTCTTTTGCCTGGATCCCATCTTCCTCAACACAGTAGAATAAAACAATGTGAGTTGGAACTTTCTCTTGGCTGCAGGATGAAGATTGTTGGTTAATCAAAAGAATATGGTAAATTTACAAATTTGTTGTAATTGTATGAATTTGGGATGCTCCTTATGCGGCTGATACAAAATTTGTTGTTTTTGATTTCCATGAAGAAGCTATTCCCCCTATATGCTGGTGCCCCTACACCAAAAAAAAAAAAGGAAAAGCAAATGTATTTAGAAACAAAAGTATAAAAATATGTCTATAGTGTATAATGTTCTAGAAGTAATGACCTTCTTACCAGGGGGATGTTCAATTCATCTGTTGTTTCTTTCTTGGCCTTGCGGTAGGGGTATTTTGTTATCACTGGCTGATTTTCTTAAATCATTCAGGTCATGCAGAAGCACCAAAAATACTTTGCAATAACTGATGAGAATGGGGAAATGTTACCATACTTCATAAATGTGAGATATTCAAACCTTCCTACCTGCTATGGTTTTTAGGTATTAAATATTCTCGAAACTGAAAGGATTTAGTTTTCAGTTAATCATATGCTACTGGATTCTATTGCAGGTTGCTAACGGAGCAATTGATGATGTTGTGGTAAGGAAAGGAAATGAAGCTGTTTTAAGGTTGGTATTCACCTTAGTTCTGCTGCTGTCATGTTGACATTTGTTATTACAATCTAAATGGACTATTTGTTTGGCTATAATAGTGTATCTTACGTTTTTATTTTCCTTTTTATATTTCAAAACTGAACTAAGTTAAGTATGCAATTTGCAGAGCTCGTTACGAAGATGCAAAGTTTTTCTATGAGATGGATACAAGTAAAAGATTTTCCGAATTCCGAAGTCAACTTAAAGGCATTCTTTTTCATGTAAGTTTCACTCTGTGCCTATGATGTTCTTGTTTTTGTTCTTTTTATTTTATTTCTTTCTGATTTTTTTTGGGGGGGGGGGGGGTAGACTACCATGGAGGAGAATGGTGTAGTCATTTGCTTTCTTAGTTGTACAATGAAAGTGTGCTTATCTACTCTGTCATCAAATAGTATTGTAGCCAAACTTTTAGTTCAAAATCTTCACTATGTAGAGCTGAATGTAGTAACTAAAATTTATGGAATCGTTATTTTTTTTTTATAGTTTTCGGAAGGAATGAACTTGATTGTGATCTTCCTAGCGTATTGTGTTGTGCAAAATGGTGATGGCCACTATTAATCAAGTTCTTGGTGCTAATCCTCAAAGATACTTGGTTTACAGAAAGGACTGATGGGCTTAGTATCATCGCTTCGTGTATAATCTTTTTTAAGCTGTGCACTTTTTTCCTTATTATTGATGTAAATAATCAGGAAAAGCTGGGGACAATGCTAGACAAGGTGAATCGTATCCAACGTACAGCTGCCGAAGTAGGCTTGTTTCTTGGAGTAAGTAAAGAAGTGCTCCAAATTATTCAAGAGGCTGCATCATTGGCTATGTCAGATCTTGCCACAGCAGTTGTTATGGAGTTTACTGGTCTTTCAGGCACTATGGCCATCATTATGCTCTTAGAGATGGCTATTCAAAGGAGGTTCGTGAAATTATCTATATTTGGTTTCAGATGGTTTTCTTTTTGCTTGTGTTTCTTGCCAATTGAACGATTTTAGCTTTGGACAGAATGACATTTGTCTTAATTTTGCTGATAGTTAATCTATTTTAATTCTTTTGTCTTCCATTTTTAAATGCACGGTTGATGGAATTTGTGAATGTGGTTAATCTTCTTTGAAACTCTTTCCTTATTGATAGTGGCTTGGTGTAGCATCATTTTTTTTCAAGTCTTCAGTTACTTTTGAGACACATAAATTTTAATGAATTGTTTGCCATTATATGTATGGATTTATTAAGACTTAGACAAGCCATCCGTTTTGCAACTCAATGCAGTTGTTTATATTCTGAAAGCTTGCACAAAGAGACTTTCTCACTGCAGCAACAATTAATTTGTCCTGAATGTGTACTACATTTAGCACTAGAGTTGTATCTACATTCTCTTTTAATTTTTGATGTGATCATTCACTCAAATGAAGGATGGCTCTTAGGAAGCACTTCTGGTATGAAATAATGCTGAGATCATGTTTCACTATTCCAAACATGATACGCTACTGCCTCTTTTAGCACTTTCATTTTGCTGATTAGTCATAAATAGGATGAATTTGGTTTAACAAGAGGACATAATGGATTTCAGAAGATTCTTTTTTTTTTTCACTTTAATGTCTTGTGGCTCTTGTTGATTATGGTCACTCTTGGTTAAATCACTTTTTGTTTGCTGTAGTATTTTCCTCTTTGTGGCATTGAGAATTGTCTTCGTCTTTGTATTATAACAGATAGCAGAGGCAGTGTTTGAGATTACACTACCGCGATTTTCAGGAGATAAACTGCCTAAAACTGATGCTGGGACTGTACTGGCTATTGCTGACAGGTTAACCCACAAGTAGCTCCTTTGATATTTATAGCTATTGTAATTTTTTTTTTTTTTGAGAAATCATGCTTAGACTTCAATATTATCTTCTGTGGTTAATGTGCTATTTACATATGCCACTTTTAAAACAACAGGATGTTCAACTTTAGGAATATAAAAACCCAAAAGCAAATATTTTTTCTGTTATAATCGTAAGCTCCATTGTATCTTGCCATATCCTGCAGGCTGGATAGCCTTGTTGGCTTGTTTGCTGCTGGTTGTCAGCCAAGTTCCAGTAATGATCCATTTGGTTTGCGGAGAATCTCTTATGGTCTTGTATGTCTAAGAATCTCAATGAACTTTGGATTTTCCTGTAGCATATAGCTTATGTCATGTTTGTTTGGTATAGGTGCAACTATTGGTTGAAAACAACAAAAATCTGGATTTAAGTCATTCTTTAGAATTTGCAGCTGCAGTTCAACCCATAAAAGTAGTTAGCAGCACAATTGATGAGGTAAGTCAATGTCATCATATTCATCATGAAAGTTGGGACTTATGAAAGCAACTGAATGAGGCTTCTGTCAAGGTTGCAGGAGCCATTTAAAAATCTTTACTTTTATGCTGACTAGAATTGTTTTCTCCAGCTATACCGTCATTCTTATATTTGTGATTTGGAGCATAAGTTCCTCCTGTTAATCATTTTCTTTTAATTTTAGGTGCATCACTTTGTAAACCGAAGGCTGGAACAATTCCTGGTATGTAAATTTATTACTTGTAAGCAATGGTTGTGTTTGCAAATTTTTCTATTTATCTCCTTGTTTTTCTCATACTGAATTGACCCAATAACGTTGCATGCTTTTCACCTGTAAGTTTTTTAGGCTTTCTTAAGTCATGTGAAGTCTATAAGGACTGCTAATAATGCTGCAAAAGTTTGCAACCTTCATATGTCACTGAATTATGTCTTCGATGTGATTTGACATTGTGGCCACGAAAGTATCTAGAAAAAGTGATTCTTGAAAAGCATGAGACTGTCTCACTAGTCTTAGAAATATGTTGATAAATTTCCAAAGGTGGTTCTCTGAAACAGCTTTTCAGCTTAAGATAAGTTGAAAATCAAAGTAAAAAGGAAATGAAAGCGCTTCAAAACAAATTATAGATCAGAAATACATAATGGACTTATTTTAAGCAAGTTAGGATATCTACCCTGATTCATGAAGCAGAGAGGAATGTCAAGCTTTGAGCTGGTGAATAGGAAGCTTGAGTGGCGTACTCGGGCTTTTCTATTGATTTCTATAGCCATTTCAAGAGCCCATCTACAGTTCTTTCCCATCTTACTAGCTATATGTGTCCAAAATTCAAGTTCTCCTTTGTTGTTTTTGTAAACGCATCTTGGGATTAAAGAGAAATGATTCGCTGGTTTTGGCGCCTGAGAGTTTGAATACCTAGTTTGAAGATCTCTTGGATGAAGAATGGTTCAGTAGAAGATGGATGGTCTTTATTCTATCCTTCTACACATTAGGCAGCTGTCGAGGTAGCAGCTTCCCAACCTACATCAATATCCTTTTCCTGGAGTCACTAGATTTTCCTGCTTTCTGTGAATTTCAGAGGAAGAGAATAAATTCCCCATATTTTTATTCATCAATCGTAAGGGTATATATACAGGTATAGACATCCTATAATAGGAAGATATCCTATTACAATAAATCAGTCCTCTAATTCCTATAATTTAGGCTACAAACTAGCCTACATTTGTTAGCTATCTAATCCCTACAAATCAGCCTATATCAATCTGTGACAGCTATCTAATCCCTACAAATCAGCCTACATATAATCTGTAACAGCTATCTAATCCCTACAAATCAGCCTGCATATAATCTGTAACACTCCCCCTCAAGCTGGAGCATAGATATTAATCATGCCCAGCTTGTTACATAGATAATCAATCCGGACCCCGTTAAGAGCTTTTGTGAATATATCACCTAATTGTTCTCCAGTCTTCACATAACCTGTAGTGATCAAACCTTGTTGGATCTTTTCACGAACGAAGTGACAATCAATCTCAATGTGTTTCGTTCGTTCATGAAAGACTGGATTGGAAGCAATGTGAAGTGCAGCTTGATTATCACACCATAGCTTGGCAGGTACTGAGACCTTAATTCCTACTTCACTAAGGAGCTGATATACCCATATGACTTCACACACAGACTTGGCCATAGCTCTATATTCAGCTTCCGCACTGGATCGTGAGACGACATTCTGTTTCTTACTCTTCCATGAGACCAAATTTCCCCCAACAAAAACACAATATCCTGAAGTAGATCTCCTATCTTCCTTACACCCTGCCCAATCTGAATCTGAAAAACATTCATGTGATCAGTAGCACCAGAATCAATGACCCATTTTGGAGAAGAGGAAACAAGACATGCATTGGGTTTACCTGTCTCGACAGGAGCAGTAACATGACCGGATGGCTGTTTCACTGTTTCTTGAAACTGAGTCAATCTAGCATACTCATCCGCAGATATTGTAACATGCTTGTCAGAGGTCGCACAACTAGATGCAATATGGGCAGAGTGAGCCTTCTTATACTGCAGCTTCCGACAGTCTCGCTTGATATGACCTGGTTTATGACAGTAGTGACATACAATCTCTCCTTGCTCCTGTCCATGGTTGCTAGTATTCTTATCAGAGTGGTTGGGCCCCGACCCCATGCTCGTACTGTTGCCATTACTCCTGTAGTGTTGTCTTCCTGAATCAGCTGTGGTAGTTCGGCTAAGAAGAACACTGTTAGGCTGAGTAGATAGAACAGGTAACGTATTCTCTGTACGGAGAACCCTTCGAAAAGCATCTTCTAGACTGGAAATTTCTGAACCGGAAAGAATTTGAGATTTAGCAGTCTCAAATTCAGACGGAAGACCGGCTAGAAAACTCATAACCGCCATCTTCTCTCGCTGATTTCGTTGTTCCTCCACATCACAACTGAAGGGAAGCAGCATATTGAGCTCTTCATATGTTTTCTTGAAGTCCATAAAATAACTGGTGAGAGACTTGTCTCCTTTATCTGCCCTGTAAAAATCCTTGCAAACATCATAGATACGAGAGAAATTTCCTTTTCCAGAATATAAGAACTGTAAATAGTTCATTAATTGTTTTACTGTCTTACAATGAGTAACCAGACCAACCACCTCACTATCAATAGAATTACGGATCTGTATATACAAGCGAGCATCCTCTCTCATCCAAGACAATTTAGAGTCATCCGTAGGTGGATCATCAGTCAGATGGCCATCCATAGAAATACTGAGCAGATATAATTCAATAGTATTGTTCCAATCAAGAAAATTAATTCCATTTAACTTATGTTCCGTGATTTTTGAAACCAGCGGAACTATATCAGAAACAACTCCAGGCTTTTTGTCAGACATAATTGCTAAGAAAATTCAACAAGATAACAGATTACCCACAAGAAAAACCTGTTGTAGCCAAGTCCCACACCTAGATCGATGTTGACCCACAAACAGGTATGCAAATAGCGTCGAGAGACAGAGGAGAGGTGCTGGGTTCTGACCAATCGGTACTACGTACCTCCCTGAGTTGGCGGTGTCTATAAAGGAACCTCTAAAGCCTGTACCTTGAATATGGCAGCAGCTTCCCTCACACCCAACAACCCAGAAAAAAAAAATTTATGAACAAACCTTGCTCTGATACCATGTGAATTTCAGAGGAAGAGAATAAATTCCCCATATTTTTATTCATCAATCGTAAGGGTATATATACAGGTATAGACATCCTATAATAGGAAGATATCCTATTACAATAAATCAGTCCTCTAATTCCTATAATTTAGGCTACAAACTAGCCTACATTTGTTAGCTATCTAATCCCTACAAATCAGCCTATATCAATCTGTGACAGCTATCTAATCCCTACAAATCAGCCTACATATAATCTGTAACAGCTATCTAATCCCTACAAATCAGCCTGCATATAATCTGTAACACAAACTATAAAATTAAGACTTTCGAGGGAGGTATCATTTGCAGTTCCTCGATTCTATCCACTTCACTTTCTGCAAATTGTGTCTTCCAACTTAGATAGGCCCTTTCTTTCTACTGTTTTCTTGCTTGTGCAGTAATTGATGTCAAATTTAAAGTGCAAAAAAGCTTGTTTCAGGCCTCTCTTCTTCGATAGTCGTGTAATCCTTTTCAAACACTCAGGTTACTAGGTTATCATGTATTTAAGTCAGGATGTGCTCAGTCAAATTTTTGTCTAAATATTGCAATCTACGAAGTTAGTTACATGTAGGAGAAAAGTTTTTAGTCTGTTACCAATGAATCATTTCTTTAACACTCGTGCTTTTAAATCTGCTGCTGATGCTTTCCACCTAACAGCATTATGATCAAGTAACATGCTAAAATACAATTCAATTACTCATTTTCTTTTGTCATTGCTTGGCTTTTCTTAGTTTTGCAACTGTCTTGAAGTTCTTGCTTGTAAAGTTCAGTTGTCAAGCAGTCCAGGTTACGAGCTGGTTGTTTCTCTTTCTTGCTGTGAACGCAGTGATTTGTGAGCTAGTATTCTGAATTTGCTCTGCAGTCTGAGGCTTTTCATAAATTAAATATTGGCTGGAGATTTGATCCATAATTATTGCGGTCTTATAACAGGTGGACCAGGGAGTTAATCCAGAGGTGGTTCGGTCAATTTTGGCAGAGCAGGGAAATTTGCCTTGCCTTGCTGCCAAGTCTTCACATAAAGTAAGTATTTGATGGTCATCTACATGAATGACTCTGAATATGTTTTGTGGAAATAGATAATTCTATTAAATTATTAACTTGCTAATCATCTATCACCAAATAGCAGCGCTAATTAGATGTTTTATCTTTTAGGTTGTGCCTTTCTTCTTCTTTATTAATTACCTTATCAAAAACAGATGCTTCAATTGCATTTCTTTCTTGGTTTCATCCCGGTAACGGATAAGAGTCATGCTTGCATTCTCATGTTGTTAAAACTTTAATCAAGTCCTTTATCAAGTCTTGTAATCAAAAACTGCTTAAAACTTTAATCAAGTCCTTATATCGCCTTTTCATTCTCATGTTGTTGCATGTTTAGCTGCTTTGTCTGCTTGGTGATTGTTAATTTGTCACTATGTCCAATATTCTATGTACTCCCTTCTGATCTGATTTTTCATTTTTGTCACTATGTCCAATATATATCAGTATATCCTGTGTACTCCCTCCTGATCTTATTTTCGTTTTTGTCCACCCACGGTTGTCTTGTAATAAAGCTTGAATTCTTTCTGCTCCAAAATCGATCATCATGCAAGTCTTGAAATATTCTACTCTTCACATCACAATTACATGCTATGTGTTTTGTTGTGGGAACTTTCTGCTCTTTCTCATGTCCCACTCCTACAGTAATGCCAATGGGGTTGCTAGTCCTAATTCTTCATTTCTAATGCGATTGATTACTGATTAAGCTTGTATCAAGAGAGAGAAACACAAAACACGGCCACATAGAACAAAACTAATAAAACAAAACTAATAAACAAAACAAACAAAGGTTTTTTACTCGTGGTGAAGTTTGAGGAGAGTGAGGGTGCCTTTTGCCATTTGATAACACAAATGGTTCCTCTGGTTGTCCTTTTCCTTTGCCCACTTTCAAACAATATGGTACCATTGATTTATTACTTTTAGATGGAAACCTTGTCAAGGGGTGAGTCTCTGTCGAAGGTTGTTGAGGCATATTCTCGTCCAACAAGAATTGTTCGTGGAAAGGATATAAATGCTTATCTGGAGGTACTTTTCATTCTTATTATGTAAATTATTCTATATTTGCTTTCTTCAGAGTATTCTCTGTGCTAGGTTTATGTCAAGCCCTCTTTTTCCTTTTTGGCATATTTTCTTTTGAACTATTTGATGCTTTGAATGTCACTATATGTTGATGTTCTTGAATTGATCAGCAAACATTAGATTACAAAGAAATATAGCCAATAAGCAACTTGAGGAGCATGAGTTTTTGTAAAAGGTGAACTAAGTTTTTGCTGTTGTATCATTGGATCTTGTCTGTTTATGGAGCAGGGCTCTAAACTTTGGAATGTTGAATGTGGTGAGGACAATATGTTAGATTGATGTTTTTAATTTGTTTTACGTCATGTTATCATTAGGTCAGCTATTTTACTACTGTAACTAGATCTTGTGGCTTTTGTGAATCTTCGGTTGGTATTTTTGTAGTTGTTGGAAGAACTTGACTTATAATTGCTTAAACTAGGATAATTCCTTCCCATTTAATCCCATCTCCAAATAAAGTGAACCTAACCTGTCATGGACAGATGCAATAAAATAAATAAGAAGATGTACCATATTAGATACAACATGGACGCAAATTTAACCTGCTCATCTCAGAGTTGATATTTGTGATCCTGACATAGGATTCTCTTTCATCCATCCCAAATCAGAATTCACGATAGTGAAATTGGGACAGAGGAAGCATCTAACTAATCAATTGCTTTGATTGTTTGCTAAACTTGTACCGAACAGCATATAATCTGTTGATATCTATCAGTGCACATTTAATGCTATTACATCTATTCTCATACCTTTTTCCCCTTCTAGGTGGATGAAACAGCATTTGAAACAAATGAAGAAAGAGCTTTGTGGAGCACTTACTTGTCATTGAGAAACAACATCCATCCCGGTATGCTTTTCATTTCCACTAACTGATCCGCTTCGAGTTGTATCTCATCTATTCAAGCAACTTATTCCGTTGACTTTGAGGAAAATTGGTTCGAGTAAATAATCACCTTAGTTTTGTTTGTTTAGTACTGACTTATTCTTGGCAACAGTTGCAACCTAACTATTCTATCCATGTTTTTGTCCATTGTATAGGTATGGAAGTGGATGATTTTGTTGAAACATCTCACAAACTATTACAGCCACTGGAAGATTTCTTCAATAATGTGTTTGTGATGGTGGTACGTTGTATTTGGTTTTCCTTACTGCTTAATAGAAGTACATTCATATCTGCTATGTCTATTGCTGAATTTTTCTTATTAAGCATCATGATATTGCTTATGTTTATGCATGGCCGAACCTTACTTGTGCTCGAGTGGATGTAGTTCTTGATTTAGAGGTTACAGCATGACGAATTACTTTGTAAGATGGTCTCTTGGAATTTGACAGCCTGCTTGCCTTTGTTGTTTAGTCTGTTACTTGAGAGCAAAGTAGTACATATGTTGCTATATTTTTATCTTAGAATGTCTTTATTGGAATTTCACCTTGATAAAACATCTTTTGACTCAAGTTCTTGAGTGTGTCTTTCAAGTTTGTTATGGATAGTTTCACCATTTTGTTCTTTGAATCTCATAAACATGGCTACCTCTCTATAGATATTTCAGAATTTAAGACTGGTAAGGCCTTTTTAATAACTCTATTTGCTGGTCTAATGATTTTGTAGATGGCTTATAATACATGTGTATCTCTATATGTTCAGTCACATTTGGTTCACCGATTGGGTTACATTGGATTAATTGCACCGGGCTTAAGGATTCAGAGATTCAAAGTCTGGGCACAGCAGATATACTTTAGAAAGTTTCCTATTCTGCAATGTAGATGAACAAGTTGAAAAGTTATACCAATAGCTTTAAAAATCATGAAGAAAATATTTGAGGGAAGAAAGAAAGCTCAATCAAGAAACTCAAACATGGATATCTATTTAACGGGGCTGAGGAGTTGGTTTTTGCACTGGAAAATCACACTTCTTCTTCATTATTATTATTATTATTTACGAGACTTGTTTTCTAGTGGAAGTGCTACTAAAATCTGTAGCCTTTTTGCTCCCCTGGCACTTGCTTTATTTTCCTTGGTAACATAATTATGAACTGGAAACAGTGCATTTCCAGCAAAGAAGTGGTTTGCCAATTCTTGCCATCTTCTTAGCATACTTTAGGGATGGCGGAAGACCTGTTTCATTTCCTTGAATCTGCAACTTTGCTTGCTTTTGAGAAAACATCATTTGTCAGAAAATTCAACTTAACAAATCTGTCCTTTTGGGTCTGCACTTATTATCTTGGAAAATGTACTGATTATTTATTTATTTATATTTATATTTTATTTTTTTAATGTATCTGGCTCTTTCCAGTCATCTATCTTTCCCTGTGTCTACCATTCCTAGTAATTCGGATCCATCTATCTTTCCATTGTATTCTTGTTTTGCAAGTTGCTCTGCTTACTGTTGCAACCGAATTACTAGGAATGAAAAAGTGAGCAAGAGTGCTTGTCTATAGTGAAACCTAATGGTCTATCAATTTGTTTAAAAAGTTCAATATCCGTGAGTGACAAACTCATCCACCAGGATTTTACTATTGGAACCAAATTGCTTTCGCACATAAAGGTTGCCTTTGTGACTTGAGATGCTTGGAGTAATGTTCTATGCTTTGCACTCACAATTAAAAAAGATGACTTGAGGACTTTTTACTTCCATCTTCATACAAGTTGTCCAAACAAAATCGATGGTGCGTTGCTGCAGATCAGAGAAATAACATTTTAGTATGTCGAGTATCTTTATCATTTTTCAACCATGCCCTTTTTTCTGCCTACTGGTTGCTATGGTATTGGATTTCACAACTGTAATATATCCATTTCTTTAGCATTATTCTCTTAATTATGCACACCATGTTCGCTCCATTTATGCTGCAGGAAGATGAGAAGATCAGAAAGAACAGGCTTGCACTACTACAAAAGATTGCTGAGCTTCCGAAAGGGATAGCTGACCTCTCAGTTTTGCCAGGATTTTGAGACTTTGTTTTGCTTTGATGTATACAAAATTAGGAACCGTAGTCATACTTTTAAGAGGCAAAAGGCAGATGATGAGAATATTGGACAGAAATGCTGCAGTAATACAATTTTTTCCCCTCAGAAGGCGTTATTGTTAGATTGAGATATTGGAAACAGAAAGTATATGTGATTTGGTACGCATTTTGTAAATATCCCACCTGATACCATTTTACTGATACAAGCTGAATCCCAATTGAAAAGATAGGATGGATGAACTGTCTTCATTGTTTCTAGACTGCTGTAAACATCTACTGTGGTTTGTTCAAGCGCATGATCTTGAAATCATTGTGTGTGTGTGTGTGTGTTTCTTTTTCCCTCACATTGTCAATCATTTTTTTAATTGCCTGACTAGCGCTAACTTGAGGAAAATGGTACTCTCTTACCACAGTTACGGGCCGGGCTGTGCGGTTCAACTGGTCAATCCAATGAACCGACAATTGAACCGAGTTGGGTCTTTAATTGGATGGTTTAAGTAATAAATTCGTTGACTTGTCAACGAATCGACAGTTCAATCGATCAACTAGGTGAACTAGCTAGTGTTGTAAGGAACCTAGGTTTAGCATGTTTTTATGGGAAAAATTTTGATAAGATGTTGGAGTGATGCATTCAACACAAGATCTCATGTGTGCAAGCAAAGTGCAATCATTACTGAACCAATGGCTTATCTATTGGTTGTTAGTCCTTCCCATATTATATATATTAGATTTTTATTCTTATTTTATTTCTTAAAAAAATATTTGGAATCTTCTAATAAAATTTTACCCAAACTCTATTAGTAATGAAATAGATTTCAAAAAAACATATTACATAATTCATTTTAAAGGTAGATATCATTCCTATTAACCTTTTGCATTTAAAATTTGTAAATAAACTAGATAATGACATTATATATAGATAAAATTTTATACTTGAAACTTGGTGGATTACTAATTAAATTTAGTTTTTGTTGATTTTTATAAGAATTAATGATTTTATAATGAATTAGACTAACTGAACATTTACTATGACATAGTTTATTATGGTTTGAACCATATCAAAAATTATGAGACATAATATTTAAGTATATTTAGTAATTCATCGGTTCAACTACTCATCTACTAGTTCAACTAGTAACTCGTTGATCAATCTCCTTCATCGGATTCCTCCCCAAGCCAAATTTAATAACTTCGAGTTTTTTGGCCACGCAAGTCGTTGGGAATACTTGGTTTGCAAATTGTATATTTATCCTGAAAAAAAAATTTAAAAAGTTTCCGTATACTCAATCCAAGGTGTATTATTTTTTGCTGGGTCCAAAGGTACACAACTTTAAATATTGGAGGAATTCTTGGTTTGCAAATTGTATATTTATCCTGAAAAAAAAATTTAAAAAGTTTCCGTATACTCAATCCAAGGTGTATTATTTTTTGCTGGGTCCAAAGGTACACAACTTTAAATATTGGAGGAATTCTATTTTAAAAAACTAAACCTCAAATTGGCTTTTGCAATTTTCATGTAACAGTCTCAGATGAAATGAGTCTAGTCCCAAAAAAAAAAAAAAAAAACGGGATCGAATTTTATGTCGACTCAATTTTGCCACTTCTGACTTATTAAAAAAAAAATTAGTCATTTATGATGCAATCAGTTTGCCAATTAACCCCACTTTTCGAAGAAAGAGATGCAAATGAAAAAGCTTGATTAAATTCTTAAAGTCTCATTGTTTTGGCTGATCGATATCTGATTAGGATTTTCACTTGTGTACTTGGGATGACATTCAAATGGTGAATTTTCTTAACATGTCAAATAGATGAACCCTAGTGAGATGGCTTGACAATGAATGGATGAAATTTCGAAAATATAAGCAAATCAAACATAAATTCAACTTAGATTAAAAAAAGTTTGGAAATTAAAATAATTTAATTCAACTTAGATGTCTGAAAAAATAAAATGAATTTCGCACATTATTAATTTAGGATACTAAAATGTCCACTGTAGTTTGGGCGGTGGCATTGAACGAAGACTATTCTGCAGTCCGGTGAAAGTACGAGGATCAAAACTTCTCTATAATTCAGACGAATCTTTTGCTTTTCCATAACCAAAGGAGAAAAAATAAGAATAAAGAAATTACAGGCACTTGACAGATTCTTGGCTTCGGGCCAACCTCAATCAAACCTCTTTCTCCAAACCAAGAAAAGCTAACGGAGATTGCCTGCCTTCTGCAAACACAAATAAATGGCTGCTTCAGAAGAAGAAGTGGCCGCAGAATTGGAAGCTGTGGAAGCAGTTTATAGTCAAGACTCCTATATTCTTCAAAACTACCCTCCCCACCTCCACATCCAGGTTAAACCCCGCACTGCCGATGTCTCTTCTCAACAGGTAATACAATCCCTTCAACCTATCCCGTCCCACAAATAAAGGAAAAAATCCCATCTTTTAAGATGTTAGTTGTGCTTTGTATGGTACTGGGAATGATTGCAAATACATAATTGCCCAAATTTTGAATTTCTCTGATTGATTTTCAGCTGGTTCTTTGTTTTTCATGCCAAAGCTACCATCTTTATCTGATAATGATTGTCGGTCTGATTCCTTTTCTTTTTCTTTTTGGGGAATCCATGCTATTTTCTGTTCAATTTTTGATCTTGACAAAGAAAAAATGTTGCAGTTTGTGGAAGCAATTATTGGGATTCAAGCAACGTCTAAGGTACTTTATCAGTAAAAACAAAAATTTAGATTGCCCACTTAGTTATCATTTTCTTTTATGCGTATTGGAGGATCAGTAATTATTGATTTTTTGTGGTTGCCAGTATCCGGATGAACCGCCAATTATTAGCATTGTTGATTCAAAGGGTTTAGATGATGTGAGGCAAAATCAATTAATAGCTAGTATAAGGGACAAGGCCATTGCACTCTCCTCGTGTTTGATGCTTGTTGCACTATGTGAGGTAATCTTTTGTTTTACTGCTCGTAAAAGATTGCCTTGTTTTGCTCAAATTGTAGTTATCATTTAATTAATTAAGTTTTCGTTGAAAGACAGAAATTTTAGTGATGGATGTATGCTTATTATTCTTGGGCCACTGATCAAACGGTCAAATAGTGTTTTTGTTGGTTTAGAGTAGTTATATAGCACATTGATGGTGCATATGAAATTTTCATAGCAATTAATAATTAACACATTTTCAAGCTATTGATGAACTTGGATGTATTGTTAGGAAGCAGTGGAGAAGCTCTCTAGTATGAATCATCCAGATGGCGATTGCCCATTATGCTTGAATCCATTACTCGATGAGAAAGATGGCAATGACTCATTGCCATTTATGAAGTTGATGTCCTGTTTTCATTGCTTTCACTGGTAAGTAGAGTTCCCGGTGAAATAGCCTCGTGCATTTTGTTGTAATGGGAATTGTTATCTTTTTCAGGTAACATTAAACTTTTGTACTGGGATTTCCTGATGTGCTTTATAATGATTGCAGTGAATGCATCATCAGATGGTGGAACTGGCTTCAAGCTCAAAAAGAATTGGATCATGCAAATACTTCTAGTTCTGTCACATCTATCAAGGACATGGAAGACCAAGAAGGTGCTTCATAATAGGAACCATTTGCAATACTCTTCTTATTACATTTATCTAGCTATTCAACCAAAAAACGAATAGTAAATAAAAAACAAGATAACAATCTTCTGTTTGAAGTAAAGCAAAAAGACAAATTTATGCTGCCTTATCTGCAGCAATTTAGCTGCAGGTCACAGTGTAGGCACCTGTGGGACTGAGGTTGAGGGTTTCCTACCCTCTCTTTGTCTGGTTTTTGCTCCTCAAATTTATATGTTTATATAACCTATTCTCGTGTGATTCATTTTTTCTTTTGGTTACATTTTCACTGATTTAACTTACTCTTGAAGCTCTTATTCTCAACCACTTGGGAAAACCCAACTGATTATTGTCATTGTTTTGGGAGAAGTTAGCATATGAAAGCTAGCGCAATTATAGCATATATAACAGTAGTGGAAAAGTGATATCAAACCAAAAAATGTTCCTGACTGCCACAAACATTGATATAGTTTTATAAAAATAGTCCTCAAACTATCGCCATCTAGTATAGACAGTTAACTCAGGTTATGGTATTTGACTTGTAAACTCAAAGTCGCTGGAGAATATTGCTCATTGCCCAGCTATCTCATAGTGTAAAAGAGGGTAGGAAATGTATTTATGAACCAAGCAGTTGAACCTGCTTAAAAATTACTTGCAAATATAGAAACCATCAAGTGCTGGTAGTTTTAGTAGTGGATGCTCTAGTTCAGCATTATTCTCTAGCTTGTGATATCTGCTGAACCTGGGTTATTACTGACTTATTGTTGTGCGCAGGTATGTGCGAAATTACTGAAGAAAGGATGGGAGAGTGTCCTGTTTGTCGTAAAGTTTTTCTTGCAAAGGATATTGAACATGTACTTGACTTGGTCGGAACTGACTATCATTTGGTATGTCAACAAACTCCTTCAACCTGCTAAACCATTATGATTTCATGTGGTTTACATGCTGAATAAACTGAATTATCTACTTATTGGCTAGCTCTAATTTAAAAGCATATTGCATATGAATAGTCATGGCATATTAAGGCTTACGACAGATACCGTCTATAAGTTTTGGTGACACAATCATTGCCTGATCTTCTCAAGGATGAAAAATATTAGAACTCCCCCTCCAACTTACAATTAATGAAATTAGCTTCACAATGTCAGACAACTGTTTCAGGGAGCATTTTGTAAAGGCTTGGAACAGGTTTACTTACTTAAAAGTATTGTTTAAGACCAAAATCTAATTTGTCTATATATAGGTTGTCACTAAGTGGGGTTAGCTGATTGAGTTTCAAACCAAGTGGCAGCTTGTTTACACTGCAACGAAACATGTGCTAGTAACAAGTAGAAATAATTGACAATTTTGAGGAGGAATGTTAGTTTCAATTTCAAAGAGTATTTATCTAACAATAAATGTTGTCAACCTTTTCCAAATTTCTGCAAATGTAATACTCCCTCCATCCCATTGTTATTGTGATGTTTCACCGTTTTCACTACCCCAAAATTTGAGTCATTCTACAATTCTTCTATCAAACATTTCATTGTTACCCTTACGAATAGGGTATTGATAAAAGAGTTATTGGGACCCACAAATGGATGCATTTGGAAGAAAGGAGTGGTGTGTGAGAGGCACCACAAATATATGTGGTCAACTTTGGTGTGTGGTTCTTACAGTCTATAAAATGGATTTGAAATGCCGTAGGACCAACGGCATCTTTTGTCATAACAATTCTGACGCTATGAGTTTTTGCACTTATGAATGGGGGCAAAGATGGCACAAACAGCTCAAATTCAAATCTGCTTCATTTGTTCTTGAAAATTTATAATTTTGGAAAGCATCCCTTTTATTGGGACAGAGGGAGTATCATTTAAGACATTGGCTCAAAATCATAGTTGTTAGTCATCCATAGCGCATCATAGCCTAAAGATCCTGCTTTAGATATAGCTGATAGAACCGGCTATTTTAAAGTGAAAGGAACATAGAGCATAAAAATTTTAATCTGTTAAAAGGATGAACTCCCACTGTTCTGAGCCTAAAGCAATTGAAAAGCAAGTATAAGTATGAAATAGGAAAATTTTATAAATGGCTAAGAGAGAAGACTAACCAAGTGCGATCATTAAAAAGGCCCAGAAGAAGAGCGAAGAAAGAAGAGCAACAAGAGAGGGGATGAGGAGAAGAAAAATAAAAGAGGGCAGGAGAAGAAGAGGCGGGGATGGTAGACTCTGATTTTCCTTTATCTAAGTGGATGCTCAGATGTGCCATTTCTTTTCTTTCTAACAGCAGTGATTTTAGTAATGCCTGAAATTAGGTTTGGAATACTCTTTTAACATAGAATTAGGTTAGGAATATTCTAAACTGGTTGCCTAGGCAATTTATATTGCTTTTACATATGGCGTGGGGAATTTCTTATCCTGACTCCATCTTATGTCAATCTTTTCTCACGATATTAATCCTCCTTGATGAAAAATAGAGTTCGAGTGGAACTGAATCCTTAGACGAGGACAATCTTCTTCAGTCTTATCCAGAGAAAAGTAGAAGGGAGAAATATGAGGCCATATTGAAACTTCAGAAAGAGAATGATGGCTTAATTGAACCCAAAAAGCACGAAGTACTGTTGCCTGGTATGTTTCTACCTCGGTCGGCTCCACCATCTTCAATTTCCTTGGAGAAAGAAACCGATGGGCAACAAAGTGAAGATGGAGTTGTGGGATCAGGAGCAACACCAAGTGTTCCATCAAATAGGCCTAGCACCAGCAAGCATAGAAACTTCAGTGGCAGGAAGCATTCACACAGAGGACGAAGTTCTGGAAAACATGCAAGGCGGTGGATTCAGAAAGAGAATGGAGCTGCTAATTGATGCATGTGTTACTTAAAAAAGAAAGAAGAATAACTACTAAAGGAAATCCTTAGATTCTTAGGTGCATAGTTTGCATAAAACTTTTGAGATATTATTTTTATCCGGAAAAAAATTGTAGTTTGATAGGTCAAAGAAAGATTGGTCGCTTTGTATCAATTGTAAATTTCTGTACTGTTGGAATTGGAGATATACAAGGTTCTCTTCTTTGAGCATGAAGAGATGCATGTATTGAAGATATAGTATATCAATTGAGGTTTAATTCAACCAGACATTTTTGAAATCTTGATCATCCCGTAATTGAATTATACAACTGTTAGAAAGTTAATGCTGCTGATTTCTGATGATGAGAATTGATTTCATTGATGTTAATTATTATTCTTTAGCTTATCTGCAACCATAAGTTTCAGTTCAGGGCATTTCCAAATATGGTTCTACCGTTACATTGTTGACTTTATAACTAAAACCATTTAAAAGAGAAGATGGTTTGGCTATCAAATGGCCATCCTTTGTGCACAATTATCATAACAAGTTGCATGATTAGCTATGCAGTGTCCTGCTGTCTCCCTTCTTCTGCTTATGGGTGTCAACGTTGGAAGGATTTCATACAGAACAAACAAATAATTGTGGGATGATGAGCACATTGCCAGTTTGACACCATCGAGAGAGAAGTTCTAATGCAGTATATATGCATATATAGCTTTCCATGGAAGACTAGTTCTATGCTTTTATGTATATGAGCATTGAGGAGCATCCGCTGATGTCCATGTACGGGAGGTACAGATCCCTCAAGCCTGGCTTGTCGCATCCTTCGTGTTTTTGCAGCAATAGCAGGAGGGGGGAAGGGAAGGGAAGGGAAGGGAAAGTAAGGGGCAAAAGAAAAATGCAGTCCAACGTCAAAGTCACTAACGCATGCACCAATGGATCCAGGTAGCTAGTTGAGGGAACAAAATGTGAAGGCTAAATTCTCTTTCAGATTGAAAAGGAAGGCGATGGGCCTTTAGTCTTTAGTGGTTGAAAGAGCAGGAATAGCAACTCTTTCGGTATAGGAGAGACTCGAGATCATTTTCCTAGGCTGCTGTCTCACCATTTCCTCGCGGATTCTTAGATCTGGCTGACAAAATTAGAGGCCTATTTACTCTCTTTCGTCGGTGGGAGACTTCCAGTAGAGTAGAATTGAGAACACTGAAGGGGTTTACCTTTATTTTCTTTTCCTTTTTTGTTTTTGTTTTTGTTAATTTGGGGAGTTTTTTTTAGGGATAATTTCAGAAACCTCCCCTGAGGTTTCTGACAGTCTCAAGGACCTCCCCTGAAGTTCCGAAAATCCCTTATACCTCCCCTAAAACTAAGTAGATAGTTTCAGGTCCAACCCAATTGAGGTGGACAATGAATATAAAATGTGTTTTAGGAGAGAGAAAATAATCAAATTCCACCTCTGCCCTCAAGATTGTCATTAGTGAGGATGTTTATGTTGAAAATTTCAATGGAATCTAGTTCCTTTGAAATTGCGGGGGGTGTATGTGAAACTGATGGAAAAAGGTAAGGCTGTATTGCAAGAAATTGTCTTCTAGTTCACTCTCAAAGTAGTTCTTTGTGACGGTAATAAGAAACAGTAGTGTTGCTTTGGAGCTCTATATAATTGCCTACTGAAGTTGCAAGAGAAACCAGTGAATGTTGTTGGGTTGTGACTGAGGTTTCTGCAAAAGTGCTCATACAAGTAGCAAAATTCTAATCAAAATCTATTTTTTGATCACAACAAGAAGTGTCACCTATAACAGGAGCGGGCAGTTTAGAAATTTATTTATCGGATAAAATAAATTTAAACCCATTGTTGAATAAAAGACCACACATGAAAATAATTTTGTAATATGATTTGGACTGCTTTGTTACCAAAAACTCAAATTCATAGAGGAAAATTTTAGTGAGCCTCTCCATCCTGAGTTCTTGGCATGAAGGCTGGCAATACATGTCTGAACTTTCAATTATGATAGAATGCTTAATGTCGCTGAGAAACTTAGGCTCTTATTTAGTGCTTACGAAAAAATGGGAGAGAATTTTTTTTTTTTCTAAAAAATATAAGAATTGAAAACCTGATTTATAGCAACCAAGAAACTCGATTTCAATATCATGAGCATGATATTTATATTCTCACAAGGGACTATATTCTGGACAAGTCTCTTTGAAAAGATGAACCACAATGGATTCTAAATGTGGTGTATATTTCGGTGATGTGGGAGTGATGGAGTTTTACAAAATATAAATTTCTGGTTTCATGAATATGGAGAAAAATGGGTGCCAGAATGTATGATGTTATGAGCACCACAATGGCCACTAAAGGCAAACATCCAGGTTGAAACAATTTTGACTTGCAAGAAATTGTCTTCTAGTTCATGCCAACGGCTCTCAAAGTAGTTCTTTGTAACGGTAATAAGAAACAGTAGTGTTGCTTTGGAGCTCTATATAATTGCCTACTGAAGTTGCAAGAGAAACCAGTGAATGTTGTTGGGTTGTGACTGAGGTTTCTTCACTGCCAAAATTCGTTGTTGAATAAAAGACCAGCTCTTTATGCCTTTCGTCCATTATACTCACAGAATACCCAAGGTGCCTTAAATAGAAATTTATTTATCGGATAAATAAATTTAAACCCATTGAATGCCGAAATTAAAATAAAATAAAATAAATTTATTGAATTAAAATAAATTTTTTTTCCAGTTCTAATGAATTTAGAGCCTTAACTGCTAAAATTTGTAGACGCTTTCATTGCAAATTGTAAATCATTTTATAATTTGCAGTTAAATCATTTATATTGAGTACATGGCATTACAGCTGAAGCAAAAGGAAAAATCATGCCAAAATATGGAAGCATCATACGAAACAATGATGGGAAACTGAGGTACATGACCTTGCATTTGTTAAATGCAAGGTACATGATCTCGCATTGAAGGAAAATGGGTACTCTGTAAGTATAATGGACGAAAGCCATAAAGAGCTGGTCTTTTATTTAACAATGGGTTTAAATTTATTTTATCCGATAAATAAATTTCTAGAAAATTTTCTAGGCAATTTTCTAGGAATTCGTATTTATCGGATGCAAGATACAGTCCAACCAAAAAGCTTGCTAGTTTGATGCAATTTTTGGCGCCTTTTCTCTTAGCCCAAATTAGCAATTCATTTTATTATCAAATTCCAGTTAAGTTACTTAATCCTTTCTATTACTCATTTCACTAATTAATTCATGTTATTATCAGAATATATTACTTCAACAGCAGGGATATTTGTGTCAATTCAACGTTTTTCAAGTCATTTTGGGACCCAACAATCTGACAGGGGAGGTATAAGGGATTTTCGAAACTTCAGGGGAGGTCCTTGAGACTGTCAGAAACCTCAGGGGAGGTTTCTGAAATTATCCCTTTTTTTTAACCACTTGTGAATTTTTCATAGAGAAGGATTGAGCTTGGGATCCTTGTGTATCAATATGGCAGCTCAATAGCTCTTGAAAAGAGAATAAAGAAGTCCCATAGAGAAGGATGCATCATATTCAAATCCATGCATTTGCATTTGTTCAAAATTTTGCTCTGGATTTCAGCAGAGTAAGTCCATCCATATAGAGAGTACTACTAGCATCTTTGCCAAAAAGATGAAAGGAAATCAATAATGTAAGCATGGAAGTTGATTTCTTTTTGCCATTCCATTAATAATGTGGCTTTCTTTTACTTTTGGTGTCATCATTTTCTAGCAACAAGGGAATGAAAACTTCCAACGGCAACAATTCATGTAATGTAATGACTAGTAGATATGGAAGAGAGTGGGAAGATCCTAAACCCGAAGTGCAGTGGAGCGAGAGATTGATCTCGTCATTTTTCACGGGATTGTGTTTCTTTAATATTTAATTTTTTTTTTGTTGATAAAGGAATCGCAACTGTTATCCGAGAGTGTGCTTACTCGTTACTCGAGAGTGTGCATTGAGTAAACTCAATCCCTGTACGACACGTGGAGGTCCCAAGAGCGAATCAAACTCGGATTGCAGAAGGCATGATACTAACTCTATCATTTCGACCAACTCAATATTTAATCCCGGCCCAACTCAATAGATAATGTTCTGATTGGGTCGAAGCTAAAGACTCTATGGGCAGGATTTTACTTCCTTTGTTTCAACTGCGATTTTACCATTAGCACAAGAAACTTCAAATTTTCAAGAACTGTGTAAATTATGGAATTTAGACCAAAGTTAATCATTAAAATTTTGAGTTAATTGCACCGACAACCTCTCATACAACTCTTAGTAGTGGACCAGTGGCTAGGGGGTAGACCGACCCCTGGCTAGAATGGCGAGGAAGCATTTCATGGAGCAGAGACAACCTGAATGAATTATTAAGCTGCACAAATTCCAGGTGTAAGTCAGTTATATATGCTGCATTTAAGGTGACCTTTGTCCAATTGGTCCGTTGATAGCAACCCATAGAGTCCATAATAACGACCCAACTGCAAACAATTTAAAATTGGCCCATACCTAATACTGTATAGTATACTAGTATACTATAGTATAGTGCAGCAAAGTTTTCTTTTTTTTTTTGAATAGCACCCAATTTTTTTTTTTTTTGTTTGCCCTTTTATTTTTGGGAAAATGACCTATTTCATCCCTTACATTTCGCAAAAATATTCTTTTCGTCCCTCACTTTTAAAATGAAGCAAATTCGTCCTTGACATTTAAAAATTAAAACTATTACATCCTTGAACCTCATTTTCAATCAAACCATCTAATAACACAGCAATAAATTTTGAAAATAGAATTGATAGATCATTCGGTCAACTTCATCATATTCACATGACATTTATTAAAGCAAAAAAATAAATATGATAACATAAAAGGCCATTCTTTGTCTTGGAATAGTAGAATTTTTTTTTTTTTGATAAATCTTTTCATGCACCATTAGTATATCCCCTTGCGAATCTAAATGTGTATCATAAATATAAAATTTGGTGTTTAAATTTAAATTTAAATGATATGACGGTACATAAAACCGTCAGTGTATACAATGATAATGTAGAAAAGATTAATCTTTCTTTTTTATGTTATAATTTTTTCTTTTTTCTTTTTAAGTTCATTAAATTTCACATGAATATCAAGTTGAGTTAACCAAGTGATCTTCCAATTACACCCCCAAAATTTGTAATCAGGTTGATTGGTGGTTTGATTCAGACTGAAATTTAGGTTTAGGGATGTAATAATTTCAGTTTTTAAATGTCAAGGATGAAATTGCTTCATTTCAAAAGTGACGGACGAAAAGAATATTTTTGTGAAATGTGAAGGATGAAACCGATCATTTTCCCTTTATTTTTCTATACGTGCTGTTGCCATATAATTAGAAAGCACTAACTTACTTTTGCACTCTTAACATAGTCCTCCAGCTTTTTAATAACTGAAAACACTAAAAAGTGGGAAATGAATATAATAACAAGCTAACCGCAGAGCCAAAATCTCAGTGGCCACCAAAAATTCGGGAATTCAAATCTTACTTGCAATGAAAAAAATTCAAAGGAAGTGTCAGAGTACCCAAAGTAGCCTCTTTAAGCTCCTTTCCTGTACATTAGAATAGATTAAATTATAAAAAAATTATTGTTGCCGTAAAAAAAGTATATAATAACAATCTAACAATGTGTGCAAAAGTTTTGTGTGTGTGTGTAGGTAATTCACATCCAAAAGAAAATCTGACAGTTTTTTGTCCCAGTTCTAATTACAGATCTGATCTGACAAATGAACAAAATAATTAATGGTATTAAATCCACTCAAGACTTGTTCAGTAACCTATTTTAAAACTTTAATTAGTTCTAGCATTAATTTTTACTGCTACGTTTTCTTTCATCAGAAAGCTTCAGAATTTCCACAGAAGATGAAGTTCTAATCTGAGAAACCAATGCATAGATAGATATAGAGGCTAATCATGCAAGAGAAAGTAGTGACCACCAACTTTTTGGATGAAAAGCATCTGTAGACATTTAATGCTGCTGGAACTTGCTTCCATGTCGTATCCCCCAACAAATCAGCATTGCATATCGACAAATGATATATGTGTTGATCTCTCGGACAGGGAAATAGCCTTCAAAACAGTTTTTGTAATTAATAAAAAGGAACAGGCCGTTCTTGAATCTTGTCAACTACATCCAAATCTGCTTAATGGCAAGTATTTAAAGCAGAATTTCCCACAATTAATTAGGTGGCTCAATTATGTATGTTGACATAAATTTTTATGATGGTCAGATTTTATCATGTACAAAGAGGATCTTGAAATATAGAGTAAAATCTAAGCAAAATTTTTTCCCCTGCATAATCTTGAAATGTACAATAAAAAAAAAAAATCTGTGTACGGTTGTTGTTGGATGCAATCAGGGCCACAAGAAGCCGCAGCAGCCCTGATCTGTTTTCCCCACCAGACATGCAAGCATCAGAGCCGATGGAAGACTAGTATTTTTTGAAGTGTGAAAACCTAGCCACTTGAGGCCATTCAACTTCGGATATGGCCATTTTCAACACATAGTCCATATTTGGGCAAGATCACTCTAACATCTTCTAAAGTTGTTTAGTGCTCATCGCCGAATCAAATTTCTCTCGATCTTTCGATCGCCATCTGTTGCTGCGGCATAAATAATTGGGGCTAATCGTTAGCTGAAGTATCTACATCTAAAGCTGCATCCTGACAATTGAGATCTCCAAGTAGGGTCCTTGCAGTGTCTATGAGCGATTTAGTTTTTAAGCTAGATTTGTATTGATTGTTCAAGAAGGGAAGTCGTATGAATTCACCAAACATCCCAAAAAAAAAAAATCTCTTTCCAACAGAAAGGAAAAAAAAAAAAATTCATCCTTGACCAAAACAAGTTTCCTAACATTGCCAAAATTTGGTACACTAGCACTGACATGCAGAGATACTTCTTCTCCCAAAAACACTCCTTAGATTATTTGAATTTTTTGTGGTGATGATGTATTATATGAGATGGCAATATGGTTGGAAATATATCTCTTTGGTGGCCCTCAGCATTGGCATGTGAAGCAATGGATTTTAAGCAAGTCAAAGATCACACAATGTTGATGGCAATGCATTCAGATGTATTTATTTTTCCTTTGATGAGACGTTATTAACAATTATCAGGAAATATGAAGGCGACATTTAAGTCATATAGCAGCAATACATAACCAATTTACATCATTTTAAACGTCACGTCATGTATAGGACCTGTCAAAATTTGTTCTTATTTACTTTATGTTCAAAATGAGTTACACATTCAAGAAATGAATATACATCTTGTGGAATTGGACACAATTGACATAAATGATTGACCTGAACTAATGATTGAAGATTTTTTTGGTAGAAAGTAAATGAAGGAAGATTTTCGGGTTTGTTTGGATAGAGTATTATTTGAAATACTATTTAAAATAATTACTGTATCACTTTCTGTGACGTGATGTATGTGAAATAAAAAGGTGATTGGAAATATAAAAAGGTAGGTTGAAAAATATATTTATGATGTAAAGGCTTTATGCAGATAATTTGATTTTTCTTCAAAAAATCGATGGAAATGGCCCGTGCAATAGATCCAAATCGAGATAGTCATTGGTTTAATGCGAAAAAGGGAGCGAACATAAAAAGAACATCAATAAGAGCTCAACCCAGCTTGTGATCTCCAATATATCTTTTTCAGCTAATATATATATAAATATATATCCTATGATGCTTTAATCAATTTCCCAGAAAAGCCCTAACTTGGGGAGCGCAATGAACCAAGTTTGATATCTGGGAGATCATTTATATCGCCTATCAACCCACCTTTATTGGTCTATTTGGCTATTTTCTTTATTGTCGTTCTCTTTCTGCTGATGTACAGAAATTGAAATTAGCACTTGCGTTTGCATATGCATCAATGATTTCTTTTCTTTCATTTGCATCAATGATTGATGCATTTTTCAGGCAACCAAACAGTTTCTTCTACAACGGCCACTAGATTAATACGTTAAAGCCACTTATGAATTCCAGAGAAAATTTGTTACTACATCCCTCACCATAAGCTGGAATTCTTGGAAGGCATGAACCGAAGGAGACGAACTCTAATGGCTATTAATATGGTCGTGTGATAATGTGAGGGAAAACGTACGTATCATTAACGTTGAAAAAAGAAAACGACAATGTTAGGGAAATATCTAGAGACAAAATGTACGCATAACATTAATTGACGCAGATTCGGGTGCATTTTAATTTTCACAGTACGTATCATTTGATGCCAAATTACATGAGAACTTGAGAAGAGTCCAAAAAAAATCAATTTTCCCAGAAGGTTGACTATGGATATTGATTTTCTGAGGAAAACAAGACCAATTCGCGCTGGCAAATATCCCCCAGCAATTCCATCATATGACAGGAGAAATTTGAAAAAAAGAATAAAACAAAGAAATTTCTAGTAAGCGATGCGGTTGGAGGCATGCACGCATGATCATGGGACAATAAGCGTTTTATCTTTTAAATATTCTTCGAGTTTTATACTGTAATATTCTCTTGACTTTTAGATTGTAGTATCTAGTTCTGTTCTTCACAGCTGTGTTTGTATCCATGTATGATTGATGTAATTTCTATTATTAATGTAAATTTAATGAATGATGCTGTTTTTATCCAAAAGATATATATATATATATATATATATATATATATCATAGCCTGCGAGTTGTTATTCAACAATCGTTTGGATTGTTGGCAATCACCAATGATTTAAAATCTTGGTGGTATAAAAAGTTAAGAGTTAAATCTTACCTGATTTTATCACAATATGATTTCTCCAAATTCATACGGATGCATAATATATCGGTCAATAATATTTTTCCAAATTCATATAGATGCGTAATACATCGGTTTGATTCCCATTGGGTATGTCCCCTAGATAAAACAAATGGTGTCAATTGACAAAAAAAAAAAAAAAAAGGGAAAAAAGGTTGCAAGTTGTCCAAATTTAACTTGCCCATCAATTCCTGCCCTCGTGTGCATGTCCCCCAGATAAAACAAGTTGCATCTACCCATACCATGTCGGATATCTACATGATCTTAATTCTCAATTATCAGTGATGCAGTTATCATTTTTGTGGCCCTTCCTTGCTTGAACATTATTTCTCTCGAGCAAAAATTGTTAAAAATGTCCTTTATATGTTACAAAGTGAATTTTTTCATCCTTTACTTTTTAAATATTAACTTTACAACCAACCTAAGTTTTCGATTACTTTTTAATTTGAAATCACCACGTGACCCACATACACTTATTTTTTATGTACAAAAAAAAGGTCAAATCTCATTTTTTTTGTAGTAAAAATGAATATAAATTGGATCAGATTTCATTTTCTTAAGGAAAAAATGAATATGATCTGGGTCAGATCTTATTTTTTGGAACAAAAATGAATATAAAAATGGATCATTTGTTTAACTATAAATGAGATCTAACTTTTTTACTCCTAAAAAATTATTGATCATGTGTGAGTCACGTGATGGATTTAGGATAAAAAGTAATTGAAAACTTAGGACGTAAAGTTACTATTTTAAAAGTGAATGACAAAAAAATTCATTTGATTTAATAAAATGTGAATAACATTTTCAATGACGTTCTCTTCTCTTAATAAGTCAGTTATTTATTCGACCTTGAATTTGTACTTTGTAAAGAAGGTATAACTAAATTTGACTTTTACTGTTGCCAAAGGGACATTCTTTATGTTCCTTTCTTTGGCGACCCATTCTGCTGTTTGAAAACTCTCATGTTTCGTGCAGCAGTGGATAGCAAACATGGCGTCCGGAAGAAGAAGGAAAACTGGGAACTGAGCATAGCATGGAAATTTGACCAGTCCATCTTCATATAGCCTAGTGTATAGCATTGACTCATATGTATAGCTCACGTAGTTTGTAGCAACAACATGATTGGTGCTTCTGGCTTATCCAACTTGCAAGAACAACAAATCCGTATGTGATTCAATAAAAAAAAAAGTTGACTCTTTTTTGTTATATATTCCCTATTGCTGCATAGAACATAAATATATTTGATTACCAAAAAGACGTTGTTAATGAAGAAGTAGCGAGTTGCTGGTGGTATAGTTTCATTGAGCATTGCAGTAGTGCGACCATTTCATGAATGTGCATGGATGGATCTACTCAATGCAATCGGTAGAAACTAGAAACCAACTTTCAAAGAAATCTATATATAGTCCACAGACTCAATTCATTATCCCGATTGGAAGCCAATTGTTGGCTTTTCAAGAAACACACTCTGTTCCTCACCGGAAGACACAATCCTCACAAAATAGCTTTTGCAAAATTGGTTTGATGATTAATTCGTTTAACTTTTTTAGCCCATCGACTCTCACCTTGCCGTCAGGGAATCTGAGGACAGTGTATCGGATTATTCATCAAACATGGAGCTATGCGATCTTGCTATCTGCATCACCAAATAAGGCTGAGCTTTTATAAACGAAAGAAGATGAAAAGAATAGGATTAATTCCATTTTGCACACCCGAATTTATACCACTTTCTTATTTTGCATCTTAAATTTTAATTTTAAATACTTTACATTCTAAACGCTCAATTTTAAACACTTTAAACCCTAAATTTTCAAGTTTGTCCCATTGATGCCCAACAATGATAATATTTGCAAAAATTAACAAGACAAAGGACTATGAAAATTAATAAAAATGTATCATTTTGTTCTAACTATGGTCCATTGACTCCTTTTGGCTGCTTTTAACATTTTGTCATTGATTTATGTAGTCACAAATTGCTAATATTATTAGCAAAATTAACAAGATAAAAGACGGTGTAAATTAATGACAATATATATATACCACTTTGTCATAGCTGTGATACCTTGGTTTCTTTTGACCATTTTCAGTAAATTATCATTTATTTGTAGAGTCCTTTATGCAATTGATTTTGCTAATGTTCTTATTGATTGGACTTATATGCGATAAATTTAAAAGTTTAGGGTGTAGAATATTTAAAATTGAAAGTTTAAGGTATAAAGTGTCAAAAGTTGAAGTTTAGAGTGTAAAGTGAAAAAATGATACAAATTTAAGGTGCAAAAAAAATCTAATACATGGAGCTAAGATTGTGTTTTTTCTATTGATGAACTCAATACAAGAGGAGGGGAATCGTATCTTTTATTTTATGTTGTCATTAGTGGAGATGAATGGAAAACACAATTAAATCTTAAACTAAACTATTTGAAAATACTGGACATATGAAAGTCTCATTAAAGAATTTTTAATTGCTTGCCCATTTTTACCTTTTTATTGCCATCTAATTTGGCATCAAGGCCAATAATTATGGCTCTCTTTAGCGCAAAAAAGAATATGTTGATCAGTTTGTTTTAAGTTGTTATCATCCAAAGATCACTATAAAATCTTGTCCATTAGTGAAAGTCAAAAGTAATCGAAATCAACTATTTCACAAAAGTTATATATATATATATATGTGTGTGTGTGTGTGTATTATGAAATGTGATATGTTCACTTCAATATTGGCCTCGTTGAATTACTTCCATCTTGTTGATCTAATTTAGTAATGTCGAATAAGCTCCCACCATTTTCTTCATGATTTTCAATTCTATAATTGTTTTCAAAGTATGAGGGCTTTTTAGTTATTTAAATTACAAAAGTATTGGAAGAGAGTGAATTAGGCTAAAATAGTAGTGAATTTCTACCTCTCTTTCTCAAAAACTTTTTTTTTTTTAAAAAAATTTGTTATAGATCAAGTTAGCTTGAAAATAAAGTAATTTTAAGTTCTTTCAAGGAAGGAAAGATTAGGATTGATTGCTATAAAAAGCACTACATTTAAACCTCTCAAATTGTGCACGTAGCAGAAAAGACCAAGACCAACAAAAATACAAAGACCAACAGAATACAATATGTGGTGGAGTAATCGTTCCTGATGCTTTATTGTATTTAGTCTAAAATAACATCATCTCATGGGACACTAATAAGATTGTGCTTTCGATTCCATAATGCACTGTGGGTTACATAACATTGAGTAAAACGCATGCACGTTGGAATGCCAATAAGATGGTGCGTTGTTTAGCTGTTTATGCAAAATCAACCACCAGTTTGGAATCCTTAATAGAAAGCCGCCCCTCATTTTGTTCATTCATTCGTGTTGGAAGATTTTCATCAAGTTTCAAAATAAAAATGATACAGGATTAATTACTATTGTTATCAAACAAAAGTAAAAGGCATGCACTTATTAGCAGCTCAGGAGGATGAGACAATAATTAAACGATGAATATTTTCATAACTACATGCATGAGTAATTTTATGAAACTTTGAAACGTGACAGTAGTGTTATCTGTTATTGGTTTTTCAGATTTGAAGAAAATCCCTTTATCTGTTGCATGTTTTTCATGTATTTACTATCATTAGTGTAGCTTTCTTGAATAAGTAGAATTCTCTTGTTCATAATAAATAAACAAAAATTTAAAGCATGCATCAGACAATTGCCCATGCATGGTTTAAATCTTCGTGTTTGTGCGTTTGATCCTCAAGCATACGATCGACCGGAAACATAGAAATGACTACTCATTCATGCAATCAAAACATGACAGAATTAGAAATCCAGTTTTGAAAAAACCAGCTGTATAAGTCCATTGACATCATTCCCAGAAACCCTAAATGTAGAAATCGCAACTTTAGCACATGCACATTCGAGACATGAAATTCGCGTGTAAAATCAGGATCAGTTCATCATCTTTTGCTTTTCCTGTGGAAATTGGATTCTATGTCTTCTAAGAATGTATATTGCATTAATCCTGCGAATTAGCCATCTTACATGGTACATATTTGAGGAGGACACCGGGGTCCCAATATAAAAGTGCCAGTTATATTGCATGAGGAAGCACAAAAAGACAATTAATTAGCACTCAGTACCATATGTTCTTCCTGTTGTAATGCAGAGAAAACTACTGTTTGCCTCACATTGCTTGTTAACAACTTGTTTTACCTTCTCTGGCCTCCTATATGAATAGTGTTTTTGGAAGAGATAAGGCATTTGCCCCAAAAACAGAAGTTCAAAATACAAAACGTGGAGTAAAAGCACATGCACAATTTGGCACGAGGCATTTAGCCTCGTTTATCTTTGCATTATATATTACGTTAAATAACTTTAAACCCCATGAGAAAGAGGGATGTTTCATAACCTTGTTCGTCCCAACCAGTCTCGTGCCCATCTCAGCATTAATTTCATCGTTTCCTTCATATGATATTAGTGCCCAAAGATCGACCCATAGTTTGAATTTGTGGCCATGTGTGGAAATGCAAATCCACATGTGTGCATCGATTGCCAATTTGGCACGAGGCATTTGTGTCCAATTTACTTTTCTTTCTTTGTATCGATTGCCCTTTGCTTGAAAAAAATGTCCAATTAAGGCCGTGTCTTGCCAAAACTCTATACATACCGTTTGATTAAAAATAATTCTTTTGCGTCCATCACCCAGTCGAAGCCATATGGTTTGAATTTTCCAATAAAAAAAGAGCTTTTTCGAACCCTAGAATGTATGTGTGTGTGTGTGTGTTTTACTTTACCAAATACCTTTCCTACTCTATTGTATGCTATTTATACATACTAAGTGGTATAATGAGAACTGTTTTCATAAAATGATGAACATTGTTTGGAAATGGAACATTGAGCTTCTAGCGTGAACCTTGGGGAAGCTTTAACTTAAAAGTATTATATGCACAAACGAGGGAAGAGGCTGACAATAATCAAAGATGTCGTCATCTAAGCTTTCACGATTGACTAAGTGCACAAAAGTTGAACTAAAACCCTTGAGTTGATCTTATAGCACATACTTACAGTATATACACTTTAACGGTTAGGTACATGTGTGTTATGCATCCAACGGTAAAAATGTATACACTGTCAATGTATAGAAAATTAATTTGAAATCCTTTTATATTTAAAAGCATGTTCTCTCCATGAAACTTGAGTAATATCATTTCAGACATAAACTTTTATTCCAAATAAAAATTCACACGTAAAATCAAACTTGTATCTTTCTCTAATTTATTTTTTTGAGACAAACCAAAATTATGTCTTAAAATGTAGTTTGGTGTATTAAAATCTATGCACTACATAAATAAACACAAAATATATATATATATATATATATATATACTAATAATACTCCCTGCATCCCATTCAAAGTGACATACTTTTCATTTTGGATTATCTCAAAATGTTTGTCATCTTTTTAAAATCAAAGTTACTTTTGATATTTTTTTCCAATGTTATCCACATTTTTATCTATATTCCATATTAAATTCACATTTGAATTTTGAATTTTGAATTTTTGAGGGTAACTTTGAAAATAAATCTATTAACATTACTATCAAGTCACTATTTTAAAAAATTGGAATCTTGAAATGTGATAAATAATTTCAGATGGAGAGTGGTTAATTAGGTAGACACGAAGCCTAGTTCCATATTTTGCGGAATCTGAACTACTTCACTGACTTGGAAAAACGGCTGGAAATATTACGCGTCACTCCTCTCTGGTGCTTGGCCCAGTCGGTTGTGGTCTGCTGGTTACTACAATGAATTAACCAATCAAACATTTTGCCTCATCAAAATTTTTGCGGCTAAGTCAAAAGTCAAAGCTCTCCGGCCTAGATAGCGGATTCGATGTAGACCGTCCGATGTGACTCAGGCTGCACAACGGCAATTCGTTTTTTGATTTGAAGTTGTTTAATTCTATTTTACTTTAAGCCCTACATGAACTCTGATTTGGATCCCCACTACCCATAATGCAGTTTTTCTCTTCTTTTTTTTTTGAAAAAAAAATTGAATGAATTCGACTTCAATCACCACCATGAATCAGTCAAAACACATCTTCAAAATTATAGATTATGCACATGAGTTTTATAAATCAGTTACCAATACAATCGTCATATCGATTCGAAAACACATAATCTTTTGTGAGAAAGTGATCCGTCCATACCAACTGAAACAACTCTGTGTTGATGCAATCTTTCTAGTTGAGTTATAAAATTCATAACATTTATGGACACAAAAATCTTTTGTCTCCATCAACCGTACATTATACATCTTTTCTTCCCTCCTCTCCATTCCTACCATTCCTTCCGTTCCTTTGCCTGATAATCCTACAACATACAAAATTAGATACAAATACTCTGGCCTTTCATCTGACTGTATTAATGAATACTATTCACCAATACCATAACTAGATTAAATGCCATGTCATATACATACGACAATGTCCTTCTCCATGTCTATACTTTTTCCAGTTATAAAAGCCCCCTTAATAGAGTGAAAAGAATGCACCAACATCACCTAGTGAACTTTGCCACCCTTAGCATTTAGTCTCCCTACCCTCTAGCAATCCTCCTACAGCTTAGGAAAGAATCAATGAATCCCACACAGCTTATTTTCTTATCATAATTCCTTTACTATACATGGTACCAAGTCCTTTTTTTCAATTCAACCAAAAAATTAAAAGAAAAATGAGGCTCTCATCCCCACTTAAGCCAGTAACAACCCCATGCATTTCCAAACCAAGTCCAAAATTATCGTTTCCATGCAACAGTAGCCTTGCCACTCTACCTTCTAGATCAATTACCAAAAGCCTGAGCATGGACAACGTCCAAGCTTCAAACTACATAGAACTCGACAGTGGCTCAGCCTCAACATCAGCATCGTCTTCATCATCTTGGACGTTGCCCACAAGACCGGGCAGCCTCGGCGCAAGTTGGATGGATATACAAGGAATGAAGAACTGGGAAGGTTTGTTAGACCCTCTTGACAATAATTTGCGAGGTGAAATCATTCGATATGGCCATTTTGTCGAAGCTGCCTATCGATCATGCGAGTTTGAGCCCTCATCACCTTCCTATTCCAAGTGCCGATTCTCCAAGAGAAAGTTACTAGTCCAATCCGGGTTTTCTGAGACTGGCTACAGAATTACTGAGAATCTACATGCCACATCAGGAATCCAGCTGCCGGGGTGGATTGAGAAGGCGCCCAGTTGGATTTCAATGCGGTCTAGTTGGATCGGCTACGTCGCGGTTTGCCAGGACAAGAGAGTAATTTCCAAGCTTGGCCGGAGAGACGTGGTGATAGCCCTTCGCGGGACTGTCACGTGTCTCGAGTGGCTTGAGAATCTAAGAGCAACTCTAACTCCTCTCTCCAATGATAATGCAGCCTCAGAAGTCGGCGCAAATGATTACTCCTCTTGCCCAATGGTGGAAAGCGGTTTCTTGAGTCTATATACTTCAAGAGTGGGAACATCCCCAAGCCTGCAAGATTTGGTGAGGCAAGAAAGCGGCAGGATTCTTGAAACTTATGGCGATGAACCCTTAAGTTTCACCATCACCGGCCATTCTTTAGGGGCAGCACTTGCAACCCTTGCGGCCTATGATATCAAAGAAACCTTCAAATGTGAACCCCTTGTGACGGTTATCTCCTTTGGTGGTCCAAGAGTTGGGAACCAAAGCTTCAGATGTCACCTTGAAGAACAAGGCACTAAAGTCTTACGTATAGTAAATTCAGACGATCTAATAACTAAGATGCCAGGTTTTGTGATCGATAATAATGAAGATAATTTGACTAAACATAATAATGAATCTGCACCGGCGGGCCAGATGGTAAAACTCTTGAGTTGGATCCAAAAAATTGTGGAAGATAGCCAATGGGTGTATGCTGATGTGGGATGCGAGCTCCGCCTAAGCAGCCGTGATTCACCTTATGTGAATGGCTTCGACTTTGCATCATGCCACGAGCTCAAGACATATCTACACTTGGTTAATGGATTTGTCAGCTCAAATTGTCCAATAAGAGCCACGGCCAGAAAATTGATCAACAAATCTCTTGTACCATGATCTGTTAAAACCAATGGGAATATTCCTTTTTTTTTTTAAAAGGATAGAAAGCAGACATTGAGGGAGATAACATTTAAAGAAAATCTCTTTCAGCATGGAAATGCATGAGCTGGGGACCTTGGGGTAGTTGTACGGAAGGTCCAAAAGTCTCTGGGTACTTAACATAAGTACTACTTTTTCTGGATTAATGGAAGGACTGACAAAGTCTCATTTACTACTTGTGGGGTGGCAAAATTAAGTTTCTTTAGCGGAGAAAGAGTGGAGACTTGAAACCTAGTTGCAAAGTTTTGGATTTACAACCATATATATATATAAATGTACTTCTTGGAAGAAAAAAAAAAGAAATTTACATTCATATGTAAATCAAATTCTGTTGACTAGATCATGGAGTTGTAGGTTGTTTTGCTAGATTTAATGGATTCAAAGATGTTTTACCAGTGTAATTGCACAAACCAATTCCCTTATTTTTCTGTGTTCAAGAATGAAGTGCAGGGGAAACCTAAAAAAAATCTGGTTGCCGGACTTAAAATGCACCAGTTTGTTTTACATGGGAAAGAAGATAATCTTTGAAATACATTCAATCATGCAGCCTAGTTAATGTTGGAGGGGGGATCCAAATGCCAATTCAAAGATGTCCTTCACTGGCATTCCTACTTTCTTTCTACTTAAAATGGTGAGGCCGCACAACCACACAACATCTACTTTGGTGACTGTGATCGAGTTCACAAACCACCGAAAGTTAGGTGGCTTAATTTCATGGTTTAGTTACAAAGCCCGGAGAAAGAGTGTAAAGAGTGCGAATTTCTGAATGGTCTTTTAGTTGATCCTAGGCCTTGGATAAAAGGCACATATTCAACCACCCACCAAAAATTATTTATGAGATCTTTCCATTTTCCCCTAAATATTGATCTTCTAGGTGAGAATTGTGACTTGGTCTCCTCAAATAGGGCAAAAATTGGTCAACAATTTATGGGGAACCTATTCTATGGGGTGACCCAATTGAGTCGGGGGATCTGAAGGGACTAAACCACCATCAGATTAAACGGGTGCACCACATACCCGTATGGATTTAGAACAAATCTCATATTGAGGCACCTTGATGGAAGGCAAGATTTGAACCCTTGACCTCCCATCCCACAATTAATGTGGTAGCCAATCCTTGATGGAAGGCAAGATTTACACATTTTTATAGTGCACCAATCTAGAGGATGATGTATACATATGCTAAGAAAGTGGTTGTAGTTGTATCCATTTTTTTTTCAGTAATTAGACACATGCAAGTGTTTTTTGTAGTTTCCATCTATGTTTTCAGCATTTTCTCACACTTTCTGTCTTACCATCTATTATATTGTCATGTGTCCTTCGAAAGAATCTCATTTTAACTCAAAATTTTTTTTTTCGAAAGTTCCAATTACTATTAAGAGAGTAAAAAACTTTTGTTCATGGAAGCAACAGTGGATGCCAGAAGCCCCTCCGCATCATGGGAGAGGGGAAAAATAGTATTCTGCTTTAGACATAAAGACATACTAGAATGTGAAACAGGATAGAGAATCCATATCTGTCGTCTGCTGATAGGATGCATAAATTAAATTGAGAACCAATGAATCATTTATACCATGAATATTCCCAGAAATGATTGATATCATTACTTGCAAAGACTAGAGCATGAAGTTCACGGCCTGGCAGCTTTATTTGGGTTGAAAGCTTGCTGGATGCCTGGCTTCATCCTGAGGTAAATGATCTACCCAGCCAATATCATTTTCTTCCAGTGGTTTGATTGATATGTGCCAATATCATTTTCGTTACAGTCCCACGCATGATTGCACTTTCATGGTTATCTACTTATTATCTGTTCTTTTGATATGTTCGACTTTTCACAGCATCCAAATCATTCATTTCTACCTCCGATAAACAAAAAGAAAACAGAGGTCACAGACCAACGTCATGTATGATCCAACCAACGTAAGCTAAAATCAATTATCTTTCCAATCAAGCAACACAAAGATTTAGCCATGGCACCGCTTCGAAACGTTCAACGAACTTTGTTTGGGTTGCAAGCTTTTGAAATTTTCGTAGAAAAAATATTTGATAGGGATATGATATGTGTAAAATAAAAAGGTAATTGAAAAATGTTTGAAGAGAATTTTTCTCACAATCCAAATAAGGGAGCCACCAATTTTGAAGTCTGACCAATAATTTTAAGTGTCAGTTTGGAGTTGATGGGTGAGATTTAAAAAGCACGGAGGAGAAGGAAGGGGGATTTGAACCCGAAAACTTTTTTAAGTCTTGGGATCTCTAATTTAACCACTAGACCAATGTTTCTTCTTTCAATAATTAAGTGTTTATAATATTGAATAATGTGTAATTTTTAAATATTTTAGATATGTTTATCTCTTTATTAAGTTCATAATATAGAATAAAATAATTAAATTTTATTTTTTATTTTTTTAAAACATAAAAGTTATTCTAAAAATACCAAATCTAAACTTTTGCTAGAGGTGCTTCTAACACCAAAAATTCTACTTCCAATGAGATGATGTTTAACAAATATCTCAAAAGTAATTTCATCACCAAAAGTACTTTTTTTTTTTGTTTTTTGAAGACAAGCACCACACTCAAGCAATTGTGCTGATATGTAAATATCAAATGGAACACTATAACTACCAACAAGAGTAATTATGAGAAGAGTTGATATTCCAAAGTTAAATCAACCAAGCGTCTTATAACATAAGAACCAACTACACAGATAAATAAATCAACCAAGTGTCTTACATCAAAGTCCAAATTCTACAGATATTATAGGACGATTTGCACAAAGAAAATGCACTTCCTGTCAAAACTAGGGCCATATATGGATAAGCTTTGAAGTGCCCATCAGTCCCTTCATAACTAAGTGGTCGATACTTTTGCTTTCTCGGTGCTGTGTTCATAGTACTATTGGTCGGAAGCCACAAGCTCCATTGTAGCATGCAGATCTGGCTGATATATAGGTCGTATCCATGGTCGTGATATTCATGGTCGGTTACTTGTCAAGGACAGTCGTAAAACATGAACTGCATTATTGTCAAGAATCACGACCCAAATTGATCACTATTTCTTCTTAAGTATGATCTTTCTTTTCGTTCAACCCAACAAGATCAATCTAAATGTCCTATAAATCCGAGTCGTATTAAGGTGGAAAAGTTGAGACGTCAAGATGCCAACCCCACTGGGACGCTACCATGCAAAGAACATTGAAAAAGGATGAAGGGTCATGAAACTGACTACAAACTCATCATTTGGATCCTAAGAACGTGCTGACGTACAATTCTTTTCAAGGTTTACTAGTGGAAATGGAAAAAACAAGTTACAAAATTCCCATAGCCAAGAACCCCATACTAGTACGGGTTGTAATTTTAGAACATTAGAAAAGAAAAACCATTATCCTCATTTTCGGAGAAAAAAAGAAAGAAAGGGACAACTAGCCTTGATAACACCCATTGACATGGTGAATATTTAACCTTGGGTAAAAAAAATTTTTTTTTTCACTAGAGAATTTAAATCTTGCATGAGGAAATGAGGAAAATAGTGGGTCAGGGAGATGTATCAAGAAACTCCGGTAACCTAATTAACAAGGGATAATTTCAGAAATCTCTCCTGAGGTTCTTAACAATTTCACTAGCCTTCCTTGAGATTTGTAAAATTACTCTAACATCCACTGAGGTTAAGGTTTTGGCAACAAAATTAGTGCAAATCAGAAAAAGTATCATTAAAAAAGTGCTTTAAGGAGAAATATGAAACTTTTATTCCACAGATACCTCTTATGCATATGTATAAGTTGTACTAGTAAAAAAACAAATGAAAACAATTAAAACTTGAAAATATTTAACACATATTTCACTATTCAAAAAGTTTACATTTAATACATTAGACAATACAAATAAGTAACAAAGTTACTCTAATGATCACAATATTCAACAAAATAGGCACACTCATCTTTCTTACATGAGGTTTGCTATGATTTTTGTGATTTTGAACAGAAAAAAATTTTGAACTTTGCCTTTCGTGTCTCTCCTTTCTCTTTCACTTCCACAAAACTACTTTACAACTATCATAACTTGGCACCATTTGGTATATCAAATTGTAAAGTTCTATCAATCACAAAAATTTCCGTTAATTGGTGCCCTAATTACTCAATCATCAAATATTAGTTTCCAATAAGACATATAATGTCTTAAGGTATATGAGTAATTTCTCTCCATGTGATATAAGCAATTGGGTTCACAATTCTATCAGGGGAGATTAATGTAAATTTGTAAACTTCAGGGGAGGTTTTTGAAATTATCCCAATTAATAATTCTACTGGCTGAGGGGGATTTTAGGGACTTGATATTTGATGTATAAATAGTAAACTCGTCACCCTATGCAGCAAATGTCAAATTAACTTAATTGGGCTTCAATGGAGGATAAATTTGTCACTGAACCAGTTAACAGTTGTGGGCTAAAGTTATCGACGTAACTATCACATAAGTCATAGTCAGTCGAGCTATCGCCAGCGTGGTTACTAACTTCAATCTTCTTAGATTTCTTCTTGGAAGTTTATTCTATTGGTCAAAAACCACGGAGATGAATCACGGGTCAGCTAAGTCTCGTATCACTGGGGATTGAAATTCATTCATGCCGGAGAAGGAAGTGAAGTTGATGGTCAGAATGTCAAATCTCAAAACGATCAAAATGGTTGGCTCCCAGTCCAAATGCCATATTGCCATGTACTCGTGAACTGTTGCATGTACGGCCCCGGCCGCAACAAGCCTTTTCACACTGCCCCGGATTAGAATTTGCGTATGGCGATAGCGATTCCCATTAACAGAACAAAACTGGCCAAATTTCAATTGATCCATGGACGGTGGCCGTCTATGCACAATTTCATCACAATCTATAACTCCGACGATATTCCAACTGAAGGATGAAGCTGTAAATCATTGAGTGGGGACTTCTTATAATGTGCTTTCAGTTTCAGTTGGGGATTAATCTACGTTGAGGTACAATAGTCATAATCAGAATCACTTTACATTTTGTGGCTCGATCTACGTTGAGGTACAATAGTCACAATCATGTCACTTTCGATTCTGGGGCTAAACAATTGTGTGTGCCGAGGACAAAACGGCCCCAAACAGATATATCATGAATCCCAACAAAAAGGAAAGAGTAACTAGAACAACTTGACCATGAATGGTTACAAAAGTGTTCATGCATCTTTGGGGATATTGACGTTCTTGGACTATCTCAATTGTTACTTTCCATTGCGTGAGATTTGGAAAAAAAAAAAAAAAAATCGCATGTGTGTCTGAAAAAGAAGAGGTGGAGATACCTAAAATTTAGGAATAACAAGAAAAAATAGCGACAGGTTTGAGAAAATTAATCGTTAAAGATAGTTTGATAATTTCAAAAATATCATAGCCTCTGAAATTTTCTCATTTTCCTTTTGCTAAACCTTCATGGTCTATCATCCCCTTCTCAGAAACTATTATACAACCTACATGATAGCTACATCTGAAGTTAAACGATATACACAAGTCATGCAATTTGGTTTTTGGTTAGCTTACTACATAATAATTATATCTCGATTTTAGAAGTTTTCATAGTCGTCAATTGCTACCATTTTCTTTCTTTTTGTTTCAGTTTTGTTTTTTGATTGTATATCCGATCATAGATTACCAGTCTTAGTTGACGCAAATATGAGGTGAGATGTAAAGCTTACAATGATGATTAGTAGAAATATCATATGTCCGACGAAGATATGAACAATTAAGGCATCATGATAAGTGTAAATGTAATAGACAACAAGGTAAATTGAAATTTGGAATACTCTCTCTTACACCATCACTATTACCAAGATTTTTCCTTTTTTATCTGAGTAAGGTTAGATACAATGCATATGTTCAAAAATATAATTTAAAATTTAAACAAAGGATATGTTTTATACATTTGCACCTATTAATGTAAACAATTTTTTTGTATGATAAACTAAGGAAAAATCATTCAAAATGTTCCGCATATTTTATCAAATGAATTTTTTTGTCATTTACTTTTAAAAAATTAACTTTACATTATCCCATACAAATTCAAATTACAGTTATTTGTAATGTACAAAAAAGTCAGATCTCACATTTTTAGGAAAAAATAAATATGATTGGAGTCAAATCTTATTATTTTTAGAGGCAAAACGAGTCATTTGTTTAACTGCAAATGAGATCTAACATTTTTGCCCCTAAAAAAGGGATCTAACTTTTTTACTCCTAAAAAATTACCATGTGTGGATTACATGATGAATTCATTCAGAATAAAAAGTGGTCAAAAGTTTAGATTGGAACTGAATTTTACCTACTTGATTTTGTAAGGAACGTAAAATTATCATTTCAAAAGTGAGGTATAAAAAAATTCATTTAACAAAAATATCAAGAACAGTTTTTCTAAAAATTGCTATAACGTGCTAGCCTCTATAGCCTCCAATATAGAAGTTCGAGGACCCTCAAGTTCAAAATTCAAATGGTCCATTCAAAGCATACAAATAACTTGTTTGTTGACATATTTTCCCCAAGGATTTGAGACTTGAACCGTCAAAATCTTACTCTATAAAAGGATGAAAATGATTAATGATATAAAATTGCATGCGTGTATATTCCACAGTAACCGTCCAAACTGTTCCTTTTGATCAGAAGAACCTATTTGATGGTGCGCATGATAGTCTATTTTCATATTTTTTTCAAGCAACGTGCAATAGTTATCCTTCCACCTTTGATACTTACTATACCATAAACTACACTTTCATGATCTTCTTTAGAAATCTTCAATGACTAAAGATCAATGAGAGCGATGTTAAAAATCATAATAATAATGAAAGTGATGTTTAGGCGGTACAATATTACCTTTTTCCTTTTGCCATTGACGGATGAAGCACGAATTTAAGAGGTTTCGTGACAGTGCCAAATACAGATATGAACTTCTTGACAAAAGATAGAAAAATTAAGCCAAACTTGTTTCCACGTCAACGCGACTTGTACGATTAAACAGTTGGTAGAATAGAGAAATGTGGGACTGGGATTGGAAAGCTGAACATTTTTGTCAAAACTAGAATCTTTTTTACCGGTAAGTAGTGGTGCTGGAAGAGAAATTTAGGGACCATATGATGGAGACAATGAGTCAGTAGTCTTATTTCATTAACAGTGATTTCGTTTGCAGCACAGTTAGCTACCGACAGCGCTACTTAGTATCGTCGTTCTTCCTCGAGTTAGGTTTGATTTTGTTAACGGAGATAACTTTCCTCTACTCCCGTGGTGGAAAGCAAAAAGATTTGCAAGTTGGAAATAAGCAACATATATTTCTTTTTCATTTTTTTCCATCTCTTTTTGGTAGTGAATATATATATACTCTCTCTTAAATATATTATTGTACTCTACAGAAAAAAATTCACAAGTTTTTGTGATATATTAGTTAAAAGTTTTCTCTTTCTTTCTTCACTTCTTTTTCTTTGTCTTTTTTTTTTTATTATTTATAAATTTCCCCTCCATTTCGAAGAAAATATCAAGAATAATGGGCGATACGGAGACCAGAAAAATCCTATTGCGCTGAGAATAGCTAAAGATGACATGCAACTGCGCAAGTTTGTGCAAACAGATCTGAGATGAATTGCTAAATCCCAATTATATGGGACGCTGAAATTGATATGAATCATTGAAGCAGAAAAAAGAAATCCAATCTTAGGAGTGGCAGAAAAATTTGCCTTCAACCTAGTTAGAAGTCATTTGCATCTTTTTTTTTTCGTGGTACTTTTTGCTAATCTAAAAGAAAATTGGTCGTTGTAATCTGCTAGGGAGAGATGTTCTGACTATTTATTGCATTTATTTTCAAATGCCATGCCATAGACTCTACTAGCAATAGAATTCGAACAATCGAATTTTTAGGGCATGCAAGACCTAAAAATTCCTGTTTTACACCTTTTCTTTGGTAATATTTTTTATACATAGTTAGTGTATAAAAATAGATTTAGATCATAACACATAAAAATAAACTCAAATTTGGAATTTAAATCACTGTCAGTGTATAAAAGGTTAATCTTTTTTTGTATTTTTTAAATCTCCTCCAGCCAAACAGCTTTTTTTTTTTCTTTTTCTTTTTTGGCCTTTGTAATACTTGAAGTTTATATATATTTTTTATAAATATCTTTTGTTTCTATTAGTTGCACAAGTCGGTGTGCCCTAGAATAATTGATCTCCGGACCGCCTTCTAGTATCCTATTCTCCAACAACACTCGTCTCCCAATCGGAGGTCAGAATTAGGAAGTTTCCCCCACCAAATGTGGCACCTCCTTCAAATATTCTAGAATGACATGCTTGGAATTAAAAAAACAAGCCGCACATTCTACAGGGAAGCCCCCAAAAGAATAAGTTGAATCGGTAAAACAGGCATGCTTGACAGTTGGTAGTACAGATAATTTGAGATCAATCAATGCTGGAATCACAAAGATTGCCGAAGAAAGTTGAAAACGACTCGCAACAATACTGCCATCTACACCAGTCCATGGCCTTTTTTTTCTCTCTCTATTCTTTTTTCTTTGGTTTGGCTAATGGTTAAGATATGCCATATTTTGCAAATGTGAAACTAAAGTGAGGAAATGTCTAAATGAAGGGATGCAACAAATCTGTACGTTCACATAGTATATTAGGTATATACTGAGTACACTAATGAATGCCTCCCTGAACACTCATTAAAAATTTTATTTTATTTTTTCATCTCCTATTTTTGGATGCAGTTCCAAGCACTTCAAAGACCACCTTCTGATCTTTGAAGCCATATTCATAGGAATGGCAATGGGGCGGAAACATTCCACCCACCCGGCCTCACTTTACCTGCGGGTGCCGGTAGTGTATAATTAGTAAAAAGTGTAATTAGTAATTTGGTATAAATATATAATTAGTAATTTATTATAGATGTATTAGTATAACTAATCAATCGTCCCAATTGACCATCCCTACGTATTCATTGACCCATCAACAAACTCTCTCATTAAAGGTCATGATGAAAATGCATCTATTGTTGGGAGAGTTTTACGGTCCCTTTTGGATACTGTACTAATGAGATAAAACTCACCATTGAATGTAAAATAACAGTTATCAACCCTCAAATGATTTCAAAAGTTTAAATCATTAAATGATATGGCAAAATATAACCATACTAGAATCATGGATATTGTATCCAAAAGGGCCAACATTTTTCTATATTGTTATCTCTACTTTGGCCTGAGACAGTTTTTTTTGGGAAGTTCTGCAGTACCTTTTGGATACCATAACATTACGTATCAATTCATCGTTCAGTGTATAAAAAGAGATATCAACCCTTAGACCATTTTTAAAATTTAAATTATTGAATGATATGACAAGAGTTTATTCCCAAAAGGCATGGTAGCTAGAAGCCCTCCCTCCCTTTTTTCTATGCTATCCACAGCAAGGAAAGGGCAAAAAGTGTTCACCATTTCCTTTTCTTTTAATATTTATTTATTTATTTTGTTACCTTGTTCATTTCCATGAGCATTAGCAACAAGGGCATTTGGTGACAGAAAATAGGGATAATCAGACGGTATAAATGCAGACTCAAAATCGACCAAAATTTACAAGTTAAGAAGTAGATTTAATCCCTACGTTTGCTTTCAGGTACAGGATCCAAAAATTCTCATTTCATTAGAATTTGAAGTTTTTCGTAATTACAGAATCTTCCTTGATATTCTCAATTGATGTACTTGGGGACACCTTAGGGAAATTGGGAGGATAATCTTGTTCAAGAAGGTGGCAGTATATGCTAATTTTGATAAAGGGGGCCAATGCGATGTCTAAAAATTCACTCAAATGAAGTCCAGTTACCAGTATTTGTTGATATATCACAAACATTTCGCATGCAAAAATGACAGGACCTATAAGCAGATCCCAAAATTAGTCCCATCACAAACCTCCATCACTACTCACCTCTTCACAACCTACACATTTACGTTATGCAGAGTTAAATACCACCGGTGGTACTCTATTTCTTTCTTTCCAAACCAAAAAGAAAAGGGTCAGCCAATTCGCTGTGTAATTCGACACAAAGCCTTGTATAACATGTTCAAAGCCCCATCACCTGATCTGCAAACCAAACACTAGTGGAGCTGAAAAGATAAGATTAAAAACAATATGGTCAACGCTTTTAGACATGGAAGAAATCAATTTTTTTGTTTTGTTTTGTTTTAATTAACACACTAAACTTTTCGATTTTAGTTTTATAAAATTTGAAAAACTTTATGGTTCCAGTAAGGAAACATCCCCTTATTTTGTTTGTATCAATGATGATATGTACGAGTCTAGGTTTAGAATAATAATTGAAATTTTACGATCGAAATTTTAGAAATACTTGTTTCATCATGCAACAATAATGTCAACCTGAGGATGTAATAACAAATAGGAATTGCAGAATCTGCCTCAAATATTACATGGACCCAGATTACCCAAACCAAGATTGACACACTCAACTACTAGACCGCCTATACTGCAATTTTAGGACAGGGCAGTCTCGACTTCAGTGATAAACATTCCTTCTTACATCTATGTAGCTGCATGAAAATTGAAAGAAAATCAAGCAACAGGAAACTGGAAACAATAATGTTACCTCAATTGCCTCATTTGTTCCTTGGTAGCCAATTCCTTCTTCCTAAAGATCCCAACATAAAGGTATATGCAGATCTGTACAAAATCTAAATTAATAAGCTACATGGCACGATGGGGTGTGGTGGGGTGGGGGTTCAATAACTCTGTGGAAACTGGATGATCAACTGTCTCAGTAAGCGTTCCAGTCTAGAAATATGAATAGTTAGTCGGATCATTCATAGTCCCAAGGGTCACCATTTATGGGTTAACATCCTACTTCTAGTTCACAATAGACAAATAATTATTTTTATTCGGAATTCATAACTTCTTGGTAAGAGTGCAAGGCCCACTTTAGGAGACAAGCCATGAACACATGATAGGCCCTGTCCCCTGCAGTTAGAGTTGTAGCAGACAAAAGTTTATGCATGTTCAAAGGTGCGTTACATTAAACCACAGGGGAGATTCTGACGAATTTCCTGGGAACCACTTGTGGTTGTGAAGGCTTCTCTGTTGTAGTGTTGTTAGACCCAGATCGAATTGGCTGGTTTCAACCGATCCGATTGTAAATCGGCCTTTTTTTTTCAAACTGATTTGTAGTATAATCGGTTTTGGTTAAAAACCAGTTAAAACCATCAAAAGCTAAATAAATTAGTTACATGATTCGACTGGTTGACTCGATTCTCAAACTTTACTTTCTTCTTTTCTCCAAATATAATTTGAGTTACCTATATTGTAAAACTTTCATTTATTAATAGGAATAAGAAAACGTCACCCATTTAGTATAAATATCAAAATTATTTGCTTTCCTAAATGATCTCTAAATCAAGATGTTTTCATCCTTATGATCTCCTTAATTTAGCATCAGTGATTCCAATTTGCATTAGTTTGTTTTAATTTAGTTTTTTAATTAGTTTTGGAGAATAGACATATTTTAACCATGAATTTACATTTTTGTATATAATTATTAGGTGTATATTTGATTGCAACTCTAATATATTTGGAACATTTTTCATGATTGGTCAAATATAACCAAGAACTTAATTTCAATATTTCTGAATCTTATAAAAATATAAAAAAATTATAACATCATGCTAACGTTAGCGGGTTTTTGAAAACAGTCTGACCGATCCAAGCAGTTGATCCTTGGCCGAGTAGTTTAGTTGAGTCGCTGTTCAATCCGAGTTTAACAACATTGCAGTCTATTCTATTGATGACAATTAGACATTTAAGGGGTCAATCCAAGAAAATTGAACTAATCTCAAATGGGTCAAGGGACTTCTCCTAATTATTCGCATGTGACGGCCCAGTCCCTGGGACAACTCTGGATGACAAGCTAATTATTCTAGGTTGCCAAGGTGCATTACCCCTACAAATGACTATCTCAATTACTCAGGACACATTTCCTCATGATATACTAGCAGAAAATGTGGCTTCTTGGCATCCCAGGAACCAGTTGTTAACCTTTTAGCACTCATAGTACCCATAAGGTTTCCCCATTCAATCAGGTCTCAGTAGGGAGACATTTGCCAAAGAAATTTCTATATAATGGCGAAGGACAATATATTGACTGGGAGCTGTAAGTCTTGCTTTCAAAATCCCAACAATAAGATGGTCGAAATTTAGCTATATGTCAGTTGATTTTCCAGGTACAGAACTAGCTACATTGGTCTAAACAACAACAACAAGAACAAGAAAGTAGTCTTGTAGCAGCAATTTCCAAGAATGCTTTTCAATTGATCTTAAATTGGCTGCACGAAATTGTGTAATCAAGAGATTTATTGCTTAGGATTCAGATCAGGATCACCCTTTTATCTTAAAAATCACAAGTTCTAAACCTGCTCCAATTTCAAGTAGAAATGTCAACAAAAATAACAAGAAAGGATTCTAAACAGCCAGTCACCCGAAAATCACAAGATCCAGAGCCCGAGAACAGTTTCAAAGAGGGCAATGTACAAGGGCAAAAACAAAAAAAAACATAAACGATTCAGTAAACTGGCAATTAACAGGTAAGCCTATGACAACATGGACGAATATCACATTAAGCCTCTAAAACAGTAAACTTCCACATTTGATTGTTTAGTATTCAAATTAACAGCTAGAAAAATTGCAACCTAAACTTTTTTTCTGAGTTTCAATTACATTTACCACCTTTATTTAATTAGTCCTGCCATAATTTCGCACTTTAAGCCACTACGAGTAACATTTAACTAATTTTGAGAACAATGATTCATAGTGATCTTACAAGTTACGACACGAATGTCGAATGAAAGCAGAGAGCATCTTCCTTGAAGATAGGGTTCAATTTATAACTTTGTGGTTAAAATTGTTTTCTGCAACCTACTTACAACTAGACAAGTCTGATTTAAAAAAAAAAAAAAAAAAAAAAAAAAAAAAAGAAGAAGAAAAGAGAAGCGCTCAGATTGCAAACACCAAAGATAAGAAGATGACTGGCTAATACTCACCGTTCTCAGTTCCGCCTCCTGCAATTAAAGTAGGGCATCTCTGTTTGCTTTTGAAGCACATTCCTTCACAGAGGGCTGATCTTAGATTAGCAGGATGATGAGCTGAGCAGCATACAGTTACAGTTGATATTTATTCCTTTTTTAAGGTACCACAAAACACTAATTTAAAAACAGGAGTTTGGTTAAATTAGCTACAGAAAATTTATTCAGAATGAGGAGTGCCAAAAACAGTCCTAGAGGAGCTGAACAGCTGCAGGTAATCTTTGTTCAGACTTGAGCGAAGATTTTTAAAGCAAAATAACTGTGCGTACTTTTGACTTGACTAGAGGATGCAACAAGTCGCACGTATCGGCAATTGAACTATACCCTGTAGATATCAAAAGCATAACATCTGGTACAAATTAACTGTTAATCATATAACATCCTAACACTATTTTCCTTATATCTTAGCTAGGATCTAGCACATAATGGTCCTGTTGCTAGTAAGCATGATTACCATTTTAGTGAATTATAAATAGTTTAACTGTACAGAGCAAATTCCCTGTGTATAGAAAGCCTATTGATTGGGAAATAAGGCCCCTGTCGACAATCAAGCATTGTTCTCAGGACCGTTTATTAGTCATGAGAGAACAAATGCATATGCAGCAACTGTACACCACTCGTGGTGCACCAGGAGCAAGCAGATTCTTATCAAGAATCTCTACTCTCCTGAGATGATTGATCGGCTGATCCTTAGAGATTTAAGAGGGATTGTATCTGGTCCGATGAGAACTGGTAGAGAAAAAGAAACTCTGCTGCTGTATGTGGAACTGGGATTCCCCTTAACGTTCTTAATGAATGAGACTAATAACCCGTTTGGGAGAAAAGAAAATATTAAGAAAGAAAGTGAAATCTTTCTCGCATTTGGGAGTTTTAATTGGAAAGAGCATTTGGGAGTTCTAATGGGAAAGAAATGGAAAGAGAAGAAGGGATTCCACACCCCTTTCAAGCTACGAGAAAACCGTCAGCCAAAATTAGGCGGAAAATGCGAGAAAGGAAAGTGAGTTAAGTAAATATTTTAATATATTAATTTTTCCCTTATAAAGATTATAAAATAACGTTTTCTTATGTCATGTGAATTTCAAGTTTCAAGGGTACTTATGAAAAATAAAATCTTTTCTTTTACTCCTCTTTATTTTCAAATAAAGGAAAATTGCTTCATTATCTTTCTCTCCAAAAACTCCCAAGCAACATGAAGAGATATCACAATCTCTTCTTCTCTTTTCTTTTCTTTTCTAACCTAAACTTTCTCTTCTTTTCTTTTGTGTCCCAAACTCCCAAACTAGCTATAATTGTTTACCGGGTTAATTCTTAAATATCTTGTTAAACCTTAAAAATATGGCTGCAAAGTAATTTGCTGCTGGATGTTCAATTGAATAGATCTCCCCCCTTTGTGTTATCTCAATTGATCTAGATAGATCACCCTTTTGACAAAATACATCATAATTTCATTAATGACATCTGTACTAATGGTGGAAGTTACATTAGACATAAATAGGTACAACAAATCTAAGAACAACAACAAAAACTGCAAATTTGAAAATTTAATAAAAAATTTTACCATAAAACTCCAAACATATTCAAACATCAATGTAACCCCTAGAATAGATTTCCTCCTTTTGGCACATACATCTGTAGTACATAATTTTTTCAACTGAATATAATTAGTATATAAGTTTCAACTTCTCTTGAGTTTGCTAACATAACATGAAATGCACATGCCATTGATAAAAAGCCTAAATAACCCCAAATATTTGAAGCCTGATTTTGTTTTCAAAATCACCATTAAAGGTAACATATTTCTATGGACACAACTCTTAATTAGACTTCTTTTTTTTTTTTTTTCGTGACACATAATGAAGAACTGTTGGTAGAACTCTGTTACAAATGGTTATTTTTGGTCTTTTCACTCTTGGCATGTGTAGTTCATATTACAAATGAAAAAGGAACTGAAACTTATTTGCTAATTGATTTTGATTAAAGAAATTTAAGTACCAAAATTTTGAAATTGATGCAATTGAATGTTCAAATATGACAAAGTGATATAACTTTGGCTCAGTATGGAATATGGATTAGGTTTTTTTAGGGGTGTTTTTGAAAATGTATTTTGGGGTTTTTTTAGAATTTAAATTTTTTTTGGGATATCTTTTGAAAATTGGAACTAATACCACCCTCAACCCCCTCACTCCTCCTTCTTCCTCCTCTACCATTCCTTCCCCTACTTCCTCCTCGTCTCCCCTCCCACACTTCGTCAACCCCTTCGTCCTTAATCACAGCTTTTGGCTACAATAAGAAAGTCATAGCTAGAGATTGCATCAAAGGGAAGGATGGTGGCAGGGGAGAAAAGGAGGGTGGCAAGGGAGAAGAGGAGAATAAAGGAGAGGAGAGAACGAAGAAGAAGGTGAAAGGAAAGGGAGTCGTTGCTTCTGGCTGCGATAAGAAAGTCGCATCCTCAGAGGGAGGGGAGTGGTTAGGGAGAAAAGGAGAGAGGGAGAGAGAGGAGGAGAAAAGAGAGGAAGAGAAGAAGAGGAAGAAGGAAGAAGAAGGAAAGGAAGGCACAATGATGGCGGTGAAGGATGGGAGAGGGCCAATAATGACAATGGAGGAATGAGGAGAGGAGGGATGGTGGTAGGTGGAAGTAGAAAAGGTGGGGGAATTTTTTTTAATATTTTTTGTTTTTGTAAAGTGTATTTGAAATGGTATTTTTAGAATTATTTTAGGAATTGTTTTTAGAGTTGTTACCGTTTTACCAAAATATTTTTTGAAAAAAAAAAAAAGAATGAATATCCATACAGAGCTTGGAGAAAATTATTTTTTTCCCTATTTTTAGATTTAAAACCTAGTTTTGACCGTTGCTTGATAGAATTTACAAGTCTTAGTTTCCGTTTTGGGTGTATTTCATAAGAGGAATGCTCTTAACTTGTGTACATTTCTTGGAAATCATCGATGAAAAGATATTGAGTTTTAAAGAAAAACTTGTGTAGTTTTTTCTAATAGGAGTTGAATGAAAACTTGTTCTTCGTGTAATATAGTGGACTTTCTATGGATCCAACAAATCATGTAGAACTGACTTTTTTTCGGCAAGCAGACACTAACAGGTCTGAATACATGCTACACATGTATAAAATTTAGAGGTCAAATTCAAAGTGAGTGATGAGTTATTCACCCAAAATCACTAGTGTATAAAATATAATGGTCTCTATAGTCAAGATTAATTCTTTAATATATATGTACGTGTGCTGCTTCTTGCTTTAGATACCTTCATAATTCAAGTTCACCCACTGTTTTTTCATTCAAAAAAAAATTAAGCCCCCGTCTAACTATTTTGCTCAGCCACGAAGTATCCTTTCCACATTTCCAAAACCTAATTCAAGAAACTTCAGTGGTCAGTGGTCAGCATATCTCTCTAACCTTCTCCTTTTCCATCCTCTTTCTCCTCTTCCGTTAAGATTTGAAGTTTCCCTCTAACCAAAACAAGTAAATAAATAAATACCCTTTCCATAATTCTTGGGATAATCAATCACATCTAATCCAAATGTCGAACCAAAGGACAACTAGCTTATCAAATAACAGCTATTCCATGATTGTCAGCTTATAGTTGTTTGCTTAGTGTCTGGGATAACCGCCATAGATGTATGACTAACCTGTACATTTTGCAAACTCCCAAGTCCTGACTCCTGACTAAGTGGCCTTGCCCTAACACGCTCCCTGGGCGGTAAGCACGAGCTATGGCCGCCAAACATCTGATATACACTTCGCCAAGAAAGACAACAATGAGAATTTTCGCATGCAGCAGCAGCTATTTGAACTGGTAACTGAACTTGTATGTTGCGGGCAACAAGTAGACCTCAGTTTCCCTTGCTTTTCCCTTAATCAGGGCATGTTACCAATTTTCATTTTATGGTTCTGGGTGCATGCTACTTGATCATGTATTCTGTTAATTTTTCAGGAAAAACACTGGTGATATCCAAGGAAAACCAACAGATCCCAATGAAACGGCACCCACTGACCAATAGAACTCCCCGCCACCATGCATATATCATTCATCAAAAATTCAATCTAGAGGAACAGCTAAACTCATGTTTTAGTTTTTGCTAGATTTTTGACAGCAACAAGTGCAGGGAAACCGAGGAAATAATCCAATAGAGTTTAGATAAGGAAGAAAAAGGGGAAATGAATGGAGCGAAAAGAATATACATACCCAGGCTTTGAACGTTTTTGGTTTTCTTCTTCTGCGTTCTTGATAGATCTTCTTGACGGGCTCCCTCTCCTCGTAGAACTATCGCAAGTGGTTGGCCTTTATCTACGAGGTATGATCACCCTATCTATAATTGTGGCAATGGTTTCTATTTAGAGACGTCAAAAGGTGGTCCTTGGTCTTGTTTCTTGTCTTTATTTGATGATTGCGCGTTAATATTATTTTATTATTATAAATAAAATATTATTTATTTAATACATTAAAAATATATTTATGATACAAATTAAATATTATTTAACAAAATTTAGCTATTCAAACAATTGGTCACCTTTTCACCTTTTTTAATAGTTTTGATCAACTTTTTATTTAACGTACATCACATCATAAAAATATTATAATAATTATTTTAAATAATATTTCAAATAATTCTCTATCCAAACACTCAATATTATGATAGATATGAACACTACATAGTAAATACAGACATTAATGTAACTAGATGATGAAATTCAATAAATTTTTTAACATAATTTTAATATAAAATAAATTTTGTTATATTTTTAGCTACATCTACTATTTTAATTATTTTTAGAATGTCTACATAATTTTATGCCCTGCCGTCACCAGGTCACCACTGGCGACAGATCCTTCACACACTACCCGACGTTGCCAAATGCCAGCTAAAAGTCTTAGGTAGCTGACGTTGCCATCAGACTTCCAGAGGAATTCTGCACCACTAGTAGTCCTTTCACCTAGATATCCAATTTGCAAGTTTGGCAATCATGATGAGATGCCTCTTGGTCAGGACTTTGGAGATTTTTTTTTTTCTTTAAGTGAAAATACTCCAATCAGAATTTGCACTCTTGACCTTTTCCAACTCGTCCAACTTGTCCCTTTTTCTGAATCATCCAACTCGTCCCTCATCTCACAGGATTTCGAAGTGTCAAAATGAGAGCGGGAATACTAAAGAATAATTTTTTATACATTATCAATATATACCCTAGCAGGTATTTGGAGTGTAGAGTAGATTAAATTTTTATTCATTATTAGTATAGTGAATTTTTTATACTAACAAGTATAGATGTGTACCGCCTATGCAAAAAGTGAATTTCAATTTTAAAATTAGATTACATATCATGTTTCTAAACCTGCTGGTATATAAATTGACAATGCATAAATGAAATTATTCATAATAAATTGCTACATTTTTTATTTAAGAATTGGAATGAACTTATTAATATAAATGAGTTAATCAAATTGAAGCTTAAACCAAAAAGGAAATAAAGAACATTTTTGACGATTATATGTGCTTAAAATGGCTTATTATTTATTCTAATCGCATATTATTATTTTTCCTCACCAATCGTGAGGTTAGTTTAATCAGTTATAATATCTAGTTTTGATCTTATAAAAAATGATTGACATGAAACTGAAAACAAATCTGAATATTATAAGAGCATCTCCAATGAAGTATAATAAGGAGTGCAACGCCTGACAAAATATGGATCCATTACATGGCCACCCATTGTGGCCGTGTAATGCCCATTACACGCATCATTCCGATAATGCATGTAATGGGTGGGTTAGTCAGGGTCAAAATTTAGCAGTCTGACAAAATTTTGCCCAGAAATCTTGAAGGTTTAAACGTTCATTTTTTGCAACGGTTATGTTTTTGCAACGTTCATTTTTTTTCCAACGGTCATATTTTAATTCTCTATATAAACGCACAACACACTCATTTTTTTCATATCCCATTATTCTACTCTATTATTTCTTTTACTCTCTCACTCATTTTCCTCAACCTCTGTGCACAATTTTTTAAAATTTCAATATTTTGTGATTATGGATGAAAATTTTAGTAGTTTTACAAATATGTTAAATGCTCCAAATATAGAAAATTCATCATCCTCACAAAATCAATATCCCCAAAATTTTCCAAATTACCCATTTTCTGGTATTCCTACAAATGTGCAAAATTATGCATATCCCCTAAATTTATCCACTTCCAATCATCCATCAAATTTCCAAAATCTACCAAATTTTTCATATCCAATTCCCATGTATCCTCCACCTACTTATTTTAATTCAAATATGGAAAATCACTACACATCGGGTAATTATAACTTTGGTATGGGTTGTGTAGGCTCAAAAACTCCGTCGGAGATAAGGAAGGATTTTGACTTCGCCGGCCAACAAGAAAATGTTGCATCAACGGAATCAATGTCAGACTCTCAATTTCCACCATATTCAACACAACGTGGGGTGGATAACATTACTCTCACCAATGAGGCGATGGAAGAATCTGATTATAAACGCGTTCCATGGAGTGTGGATGATGACAAGATGCTTGCAAGTGTTTGGCTCACAATTTCTAATTGTAGCATTGTGGGTAATTCTCAAAATAATGAGAGTTTCTGGAAACGAGTCACGGACTGCTTTAACGAGAATCGGCAATTTGGACCGCCAAGAAAATATAAAGCTGTGAAATCACATTGGCATTGGTTGAGTCGAATGGTCAATGAATTCAACCAATACTACAACAAATTGGTTGGAGAACATCATAGCGGATGGAATGATGATCAGATCAAACAATATGCACGAGAGCTTTTTCACCAGAATAAGAATAAGCATTTTTTACATGAACATGTATGGGTGTTGTTGAAAAATGATCCGAAATGGAAAGCAAATACTCCTATGCAACGTTCTTCAAAAAATGTAAGGATTGATGAAAACGGGGCATACACTTCTTCATCCAATGCGGATTCAAGTTTCGACATCGATGACAGTGAAGTACGTGAAGTTCGTCCACTTGGTCAAAAAGCAGCAAAGAAGGGAAAGAGAAAGGGAAAATCAAAAAAGAATGAGCAAGACGTAGGTGGAGAACTGAGTCAAATCCGGATCATGTTGAAAGAGCACAAAGAAGAAAAATTGCAAGCTATGGAAAACTTAGCAAATAAGTTAGACAATTATAATTTCCGAAGTGATTATGAAATCCTATTGAAGGATACCACAGGCATGTCCGAGCAGCAGCTTAAAATTCATGAGCATATGTGTTCCATCCTAAAAGCCAAGTATAATATTTCTTAGTTTAGCTTTAATTTCATGGTTAGAAATGTAATTTTTTAATTTTCCATTTTGCATTTGAGTGCTTAATAATTTGTTTGCATTTGAGGTATCACATATTTGTTTAATGTTCTGCATAATTATTTTTCAAAAAATAACAATATATTATTTTTGAGAGATAGAAAAAGATATATTGTTCAAACTTAGAAATTAGTAATATTATTTTTAGAAAATAAAAAATTCAAAAGGTAAAAAATTTAATGAAAGTTAATACTTTATTTTTTAAAAATAACAAAATTATTTTTAAATATTACTTTATTTATTTATGGGATATGAGTTATGCATTATTAAAATAAATGTTTGATTTAATTGTGGATCCATGTTATTACAACTTGTGGAGTGTAATCTATTGTAATTGGAAATGTAATAAAAAATGAGAAAGTGAAATGCTAACGTGGCATGTGGATTACATTCTAAAGAGTATAAACTATTGTGGATGCTCTACTAGTAATTCCAAACGCACTCCATTATGAGATCTAGCATTGACTCTTGACCACCACTTTTGAACTTTTTTTAATAAATCTTTTTTTTCTAATAAAGAATGAAATTTAAAAAGCAAAAAGAGAGAAGAGAAATTTGAATCCAAAATTTTTAAGTTCTAGGTTTCAAAACTGCCACCCTTCAACTAAACATATAGTAATAATCGTCTTAAGGTTTAAGACTAATTTATCAAAAATTTGGAAGGAAATTGATTTTTTTTTTTTTTTGTTGAACTTTTGGGAAGTTTGTCTCTCTTCGCCAACTTACATGTGTTTTCTACGAGTCTAGGTTCAACTATCAATGTCATGGCTTTGTTTGGCAGCCAAGTTTTTTGCCAAGTTTGTCTGCTATAAGTTTTTTAAAAACTTTAGCTACAGTAACTTCAAAAAACTTTTTAAAGTTTTTAAACTATACACTTCAAAATATTCAAAAAAACACACACTTCAAAATTTTTTTAAAAAACTTCTACAGTAAGTTACAATAAAATTTTAGACAAACATTCAAAAAGCTCACTTGCCAAACGGGACCATCGCCTGTCTACCAGCTACTTTAAGATGAGAGACAACTCACTTCACATTCTCCACTCTTCTATGACACAAATAAAGGAAAATAAAATCATCAAATCAAAGTTTTTCTGTTCTAAAGAATATCTTTAAGATTAATAGAGATTGGATCTATGATTGATATCCATCATTAACAAGAAATGCTACATTGATTCTAGAAATTATCTGAGAAAATGTTGACCCTCAGATCATGGAGTTCATTATTATAACCTCTCATAGTTTAAAATGATATATATTGGATCCTAAAGAATTAACTAAACAACGAATTTTTTTTTTATCTCAAATTGCATTTCTGAGCAAAAATTGGCTGCACATTGCTTGCTAATTATTAAAGTAAAACAAATGAAAGCACACAAATTCCCTCCTAAAAATATAGGCATATTGTGTGCCTTAATGTGCATTCTTGAATCCAGTAAATGCTAAATGAACACACACACACAAAGAAAATTAGGGATGGCAATGGGGCGGGGTTGGGGCGGGGATCCCTTCCCCACCCCTCTCTTCCCCCGCCCTGCCCCCCTTTTTCAGCGAGACTAATAAAAATTTGTTATATAATTTTATTATAGTTAAATTTTAGCAAATAATCAAGTACTAAAATATCAACACATCACCAAGTTATTATTCATTGTAATTTTATAATTGAAACTCATAAAAATAATCAAACAAAAGTTATTCGAATACAATCCAACATGATGAAATTAATACAGTTAAAATAGTCAAGTTTTCACTTTTGGCACAAATATAATCACTAATTCATTATTGTGCTTGTACTTTTTTTTTTGAGAAAAAAGTGTTATTGTATTAAATGTAATTAGGAATTTAGTAGGAATTTATATTAGTAAATTTAGTATAACTAATTAATAATTTATATAATTATTAGTATAATTGATAATATTAATTATATTACATATACTAATACACATTATATAATACATATAACTAATAATATCATTATCATAAGTTTGTAACTAATTAAATTAAATATTAAATATATAATTATATACATATTTATTTATTTATTTATTTGTATATTTATTTTTTTTAGCGGGTGGCCGGCCGGGAGAAAAAATTCCCCCTTGCCCCGCCCCATTAGCCCCCGGCGGGGCGGGTAGCCATCCCTAGAGAAAATGTGTGTGTCTGTGCGAGCGTGTGTTTTTTTCTTCACACAAACATATTTTCTGGTCAAATAAAATGGTTGGAATCCTTCGTTGCCCTTTAATTTGATATCACAGTGGATTGGCAAGATTAGGAATAAAATATTTAGCTGTTGAATACTGTAGAACCCAGGATTAGAAGAATTACAAAATTAATTTCAGACATAAATTTATAAGGAATGCTAATTTACACATATAAAAATATGTGTGGGAGAAAAAGAATAAATTAACAATATAACCTTAATTACACATAATAACTATATTTGGCAAAATACTATCAAATTTTCACACTTTTCAAGAGACATAATGATAAGAATCCCCAGTTATAGGTTAGATAACTTGATAAATGAGTCTTAACAACTATAATAAATTACCTAATAAAACATCCAATCATAAATAGTAAAACTACTACTAAAATTTAACTCAATAAATTACCAAAAACTTGACATGACTAAAATATTATTACTGAATTTGTAATATAGAAACTCTTATTTTTTTTCAAGTCTTCATTTAATATGCCAACAAATACTTTAGGTGTTAAAATGTCAAGGACTTTGAAAACTCTAATAAATTACTAAAAACTTGACTTCACTTAAATATTAGTTACTACTAAATAGTACAGTCAAGGGCTTTTAAAACGGGAGACAACTTCCCCAAATATTTTCGTGCTGTCGATGGGCTGTGTTGGGCTACTGGTTCTGCCAAGACATGGGCCTATAATCGAGGTACACTTTTGTATGGGGTCTACTAGGTCCTGGATTGTCCGGAGGAGATTTGAAGTTCTGAACACTAGTACAGACTAGAGACTATAGAGTAGAGTAGAATAGAAATGGCATTAGCCACTTGTTCAGAATTATAATTATTTAATGATTTTTTGGATATCCTTCTTTCTTGCTCGAAGAAGCTGAAAAGTGTAAGCAAATCTGCCTTCCGTACTTTGACTGAATTAGTGGAAGTGGAACTTCTTGAACCAACATTTTTTTTTCCTTTTTTTCTTGTTGATAAATCTTAATAATCCCGAGTTAGTCAAAGTGTAACTCAAATACTCTTGTTAGTGTTTTGATATGAAATTTTGATTGTGACCTAGTGTTTATCTAATTTACCTTAGTCAAAACTATTCCAAGGGAGGGGATGGGACGCCTTACCTCATGTGCATGGCCTAGAAGAAGTACTTGACATAAACTTCACGAACGAAGCCAGCAAAATTTGCGTTGTTCGGACTGATAGAATTTGATGAATGATTTGAAATTCACTCGCAGAGGTAATTAGATTTGTAATTTATCAATTGTCAAAACATATTTTAAACACTAGATTAATTAGTAATCTACGAATTCAAATACCTTTAAAATAATCTAAATAATTAGAGAGATTTAAAAGCATTTCAAATCTTTCGTCAAATCCCTCAATTCAAGCACAATCTCAACATTTTTCCACGTCACCATCTATAATGTGCGTAAAAGATACTGCCCTAAGCATGATCTCAAATAGAGAATTGAACAAAGTTTAAAGTTTCACCATCACTCGCGACTTGCTCAAACAATGACACGATTGAAAGAAAACAAAAAAGCTTAGAAAGCACTATCCCCTTAATTTCACGAATAGTAAATGTATACTTGGTTATGCATCATGTGTATAACCTTCGTTAACTATTTGGTATTTTCGGAACTTTCTAAGCTTGGTTATGCACCAAGTGCAGTAAATGTACACTTGGTTATGCATCATGTAAAATCAGTCAATAATTATAGAAAGGAAACAGAATCACCGAACAAAGGGAGCCGTGGTGGCATGCAATGGTGCAGTTTATGCTACAATTTTGTGGCTTTTGAGATGAGTCGGAATTCACAAGCTACCAATTAAGTGCTCACAAGAATGACAAAGAAAGAAAACGAGAAAGGATTAAAGCTATCTCACTAATAGTATAATGTCTCACTGATGGTGCATATAATGCATCAGAATCTCACCAAACTTTCTTGCTGAATTTGTTTGTTTTTTTTTTCCAAAAAACTGATCCCATGCGGCTTTATATCTTTTAGGGTCTGAAAAGTCCAGTTCTGTACCACTTTCTAATGCTATGAACACTGAAAAGGAAATAGGAAAGAATTGACAAACTCACTGCTGTAGCTGCCAGGCGCCCGCTATCACCTTGAGCCTATATTAATCACAATGGTTACCTGTATAATTTTGTCCTGGCTGGTATGACCTTACTTGATTAAATCATGCTTTTCGGCAACTGGGCTCGCCATTAGAATTTGAACAAAACGATTTAACGGGGTTTATATTAGTTAAATGAACAATTAAATACTTCTTCATTTTTTTTAGCGAACAATTGAAGACTTTTTGGTCGCATCCACTTTTCTCACGCAATATTTCCTCCTCAAGGCAAGAGACAGATCCTTCTTTGCTTGGATTTACTTCGATAGGACTTCACATGACAATATAATACATCTATGGATTGTATTCTACGTACGTTGTTTGGCTATCAAATTAATTATCTTCATGTGTCATTATGCTAGGTTTACAACAGGACAACGTAAAGTTTATATGAGCTATCCCAATAGTAACTAATACATTGAGGTCCTTGGCGCAAGATGAAATGATCTTAGAGTGAACTGGTACCTGAGATAATAGTCCTATTGGAGTGTGAATTCCGTTATCATCGAATCCACTATAAGGAAGGTGTATATGTTTTGTATTCTCTTAATTGCAACATAGAGAAATGAGAATTTTGTATAGTCTTTTAGTTTGTGTGCTTTTTTTTCTTTTTAACTAGTGCAAAGATATTTTTGAGTTTGAAGCACACAAATAGAAATGTATCATATTCCTTGATTTGCCACAATGAGTACACAAACATGTATCCGTCCAAATACATTCGAATGCATATCCTAATTGGCATGAAAATATCTGTCGTTCCCTGTGCTCCAGTATAGTATCAAAATTAATTAATGATAGCTTTGTCCTTTTTAGCTCTATACCTTTAATCTTTACCAAATAATGTCGGTAAAGTTTTTGTGAAGCCATGCTTTTTCAGAATCTATTACTATATAGGGTTATGAATGACTAGAGTTGGCAGGGGATAATTTGATGTCCTCCAATCAATCATTGTCACCACTATAGGTATTGTTGAACACCGTCAATAATCTTCTATGTTTCTGCAATCGAAAATTGCTATAAAGAAGAAAGATCCAATAAATCAGGTCAAATGATTGATCAAATAATGCTGTTCATGCCTAGAAGAGCTTCAAGATTCACCAGAAATAACGCCCCAAAAATGGCTTCTTGCAAACATTCCTTTTTCAGATATTTATCTGCATTCAGTTTCTTGCTCAAATCCGCTAGCATGCCATCACAGGCAGATGGAAAGGATATTCCTAGGACCCCCTCTCGCATTATGTCCAAGACCGTCGCCATCTTCTTCTTTTTTTTCGGTCACAGACCATCGCCATTAGCAACAAGGGACTTTAAAGAATGTTTTCTGTCACAAAATCTTTAAGAATGTTACCTCTCTCGGTTCAATTGGTCTTTATCCTCTTTAATTTTTGCAAGTTTGTCTGATTTCCTATGATTTACAATAGCAATTCAAAATCAAGCTGTTACAAAGATATACCACTGGTAACATTTCCAAATTAGACATCTAAAATCCAAGAAAATTGATTAGCAGTCCGGCCGTGGAAGTTGCAAAACCATTCAGTCTTTCAAACCATGAACATGTTGTTAAAACATAAACGTCCTAGGCCTCCTTGTATCTGCTGACTAACTGTTTAATTGGTAAATGCAGAATTGAAAGAATATTGTCAGCTTCTATATTACTCTTGACAGAAGATTTCAATTCGGCATTGTTGCTGAACAACACTTAATTAAATAGTTGTTGATAATTTTATTTTGTAGTAATAGTCGGGAATAAGGGAAAATTGATATACAGGTTGAAGAGAAACATGAGCCACGTTTAACAAGTCCAATGCATTCCACTGTCTCCTACGATTCGGCTTTACAAAATGGCGGCTTTCATGAATGAAGGATCCATCAAAGTAAGTGCCCCAGCAACTTACACGTATGACATCTCCCAATATTTTTCTTTGTTGTGAACATTTGCACTCGCTTAGCTCTTGAAACCAAAATGTCTCAAGAGTCAAATATACTCATGATTTTCTCTTCCCTTTTTTTTTTTTTAATAAGTTTTTCATCATCTTCCTGAGAACGTACACTCCAATACTTTTCAAACGGATACTTTGATGCATAATTTTGATGTGTAAATGATTCACCTCGACATTTATTTTTTGAAGGAAATATGGATCCCGTTTGACAAATGAGTTTTTTAAGTGTTTGTCTAAAATTTTACTGTAGCTTATTGTAGAAGTTGTAGAAAAAATTTTTGAAGTGTGTAAATTTTTGAATATTTTGAAGTGCATAGTTTAAAAATTTTGAGAAATTTTTCGAGATTACTGTAGCTAAAGTTGTTAAAAAACTTGTAGTAGATAAACTTGACAAAAAACTTACTTGCCAAACAGGCCCTGGTATCAACGAGAGTTTGGGAACATCATTTTTTTTTAATTTAAAATGTTCCAAGTTGTATCAACATCTTAGCAATTAAACAGCTCTCGATGCCTCATGCCTTAGGTTTTTACTTCAGATTTTGAAATCATTTATTGTCACCCTAAGAATAGAGAAACCCATTTATTGTCTTGCCTAAATCCGTTTGTTCTGAATACACAATTTCTAATTTACACTATTTACAGTCGAGTCATGACGAATTTTTGCACAATTTGGTCTCACCCCAAAAGCAACCCGCTTTAACGAATTTTCCCCAGATAACATGGACATGATTCTAGAGGGGGAATAAGGTTGGCAGCTGCCCCCTAAGATTAAAAAAAAAAAAAAGGATAAGATTTAGCTCTAATAAATGTAATATTTTCTTGGCCAGTCCTTTTGAAATTACTGCATGTTCCTTCAATTTTTTGTTTTTAGAAAAAAAGTATTCATTGCACTTCTTGTGTCTGATAAAATTAGTATCCAAAGAAAAAGTCGTGCATCTAACTAGGCATGTAAACATGAAAATGACTATTGCAAGAACCGGATATCCATCGATCTATAAAGGACGATTCATATCTGTTTGAGATGGACCCCGATTCCGATTCCAGTGAGCAGATAGATGGTATTTAGTCGTAGAAATCAGCCATGAAAAGGAAGAGGGTTTTTCATTGTAAGTGGACAGATTCATGCATGGACGTGGTAAAAGATCATAGAAAGTGTAATCAAACCAACTTCTATTGACTATTGCTCAACATTAGGCATGAAATTGAAGAGGATGGACCCAAACAAGATCTATATTTTCAACTGTCGAGATTGAAAAAAAAAAGGGGGGGGGGGGGGGGTGAAACTCTAAAGTAAAAGAAAAGTGCAAGTTCTCATCATTAAGTTTTCATCAGTATTAAAACGTGTAAAAGACAGATTAATTAATGGGTTTAAGACAGTTAAAATTACGAATATAATGGAATCTTTATATTCTATAATGGAATCTTTATATAAGAGACGAGAATAGGAATAAATTCATTAGACGATTCCTGCCAATCGATCATTGGGTCACTACTATTCTGCTTAAGTATTCACCTAATCTAACTGTCTCTTCAATTCCTGGGATCATGAACCTTCACGCGTGTAGTTTGTAGATTCCGAAAACGATGGCTGCTGTGCAAAACTAACCAACAAATAAAGCACAGTAATTAGAGAAACTAATTAAGCCCTTTTATTAATAATTATGGGCTTGAATTATCTTTGATTATAGTATCAAATATTCTTCAGGGGGTCATATACTATTGTGGAGGCGGTTGCTACTACCTTTGATGAGGAGCCTTCAGTACGGTTGCCATTAGAGGTCACTTGCCTAAAAAAGGAAGGATATATGTGACTCTTTTATTCTATTTTGCTTTAGGGAAAGGAAAAGAAGAAACACCTTTTAGCGCGCAAGGCGTGCGGACATTGAACAAATGATTTCATCTCACGTTATAATCCTAGAAAGATAAGCTAATAAGGGGAAGTATATTATTGGAATTGAAAATGCTCTTTTGCCTTGATGGTGAAGAATAATGGACTGGTGAGTCACTCAGGTTCCATATATGGATGTAATGGGCTATCGAAATTGAAAGTCAATCAAATCCAAACTGAATTCAAAAGATGGCAAAAAAGCATGTAAAAGAGGTAAAGTGATAGAAGTGTGTAGTTGTGATGATGTCTTATACAAAGTATCCGTACCAATCTACCCAAATTGCGTCATTGGCCTAATGATTTCTACTTTGGAAGGATGATAGCAGCCTTAGAATTCGTAGGCCTTTGATTTGCTTGCACATCTTGTTCTTTATTCTCTCTATATTTAACACAAGGATTTGCCTGATAGGGATCTGGATTCTCCTCGGTTACTAGTGCAACGTCAAGAACTTTTAACCACTGAAATTGGTTCAGTCGACCTCAAGTTGATCTCGAGTTGATTTTGGATTAATTACACCTATTCCAACCATTAAATGTTCTCTGCGGTTGTAGGTACAATAACGGGGAATCCAAATCCGCCTAATACTTATCTAGTAGGAATGAATGTCATTAAAAAAATTTGTGGAGTCAAATAATAATAAAAAAAAAAAAAAGTGTCTTGAGTATAGGAAGTAGAATAAATATGAATCTCTGCTCTCGTATAATAAGTTAAGATATATTAACATGCGTCCAATGGCACCCTTTGAGAAAATCTTCCATGTAAAAGCTTTCTCCAAATTTTGCTGAGGCTTCTTTGATATTGGAGCCTGATCAGGTCAATTGATGAGGTACAAGATTAGTATTTTTGAATCGTATAAGCTCAACTCAGAGGAAGATTAGCATGAACTGGAGAATTCAGTGAATTCCGTCTCATGTATGTATTAATACTAGCATGTCGCACATAATCTTTGGATCCAATATGTAGTACTTTAATACATTTATCACAATCTGTTGACCCCGTCAACATTTAGATGGTTCATACAAGATATTACGTCGTTTGAGGATAAGAATGACCTAACTTGTTTTTCAGTAGGAAGCTAGAAAATGGAAACGTCAAGTGTGTGGCAATTGCAAGGGATTTAATTGACTTGCAAATAGAGCATATGAATCCAGCAAACTCAACCACAAATGAGTGCAGACAAAATTATCCAATACCTCGCCATATGCTATAAGACTATAAGTCAACTCCTAACTTTCAACTAATTAGATACACAACTAAATGAAAAACGAGATCAGATCTTCAAAATTAGAGATGTCAAAATGGGTGATTCAAACAGATTTGGACGGATCATAATTGGGTCAATTCATTTATACCCATTTAATATATGGGTCAAAATGGATCAATCCATTTATATCCATTTAATAAATATGTATGGATATACCCAATTACCCATTTATAACTCACTTGAAATTCTACTTTTTTTAAAAAAATTTTGCATGTTGTTTGCCAAGAAATAACAACATTTTACTATTACTAGATTAGTAGGAAATTCAAATTTATCCCATTAACACCCACCAAAAACTAAATTTAAGAGGGAAAGGCGAAAGTCCTGGAACACGGCTGGGAGATAGGTCGTACAGAGAGCTTTTTTGCCAAATATATAATTATTTTTAAATGGGTGAAACAAGTCAATCCATTAACCATCAATTAAATGAGTTTAATTGAATCTCCCATTTAGAACCATTCAAAATTGATTGCATACACAAGTCCACTTATTAATGGACAAGTTTAAACAGATTACTAACATAATTGAGTTGTAATTCACATTCCTACTCAAAATAGACAAATACCTCCTCGATGGATTTCTTTCTGCATCTATGAGCTATTAGTCTTACATGTCCTATTAGAGTGTTGAATTCCGCAATGTTAAAAAACCAATAATCACTCATCACATTCACACTCACTGTTAGGGAATATCGATTTGATATCTTTTCACCCTAATTTTCTTAACTTTCAATGCTAGTGGACAACAGTATTGTTAAACTCGTACCGGAGAGTGAATCGAAAAACCTTCCGATTCACGGTTCAATCGATTGAACCTTGATTCAAAGGTTTAATAATTTTATTTATTTATTTTAGTATTAAAAACTTTGAATAAAACTAAAATATTTATTTTAGAATATAAAAATTTAATAAAAATCGATTGAACCTCCCGACTCTTACCTGCTCAACCAGTTCTTGACCGAATTTGAGCGGTTCAATTAATTTTTTGGGTTATTCATTGAATCGAACTAGAGGCAAGGCAGGTTCGTGGTTCGACTGATCGAATCGACCGATCCAATCCGATTTTCAAAACACTAGTCGATACTACTGTGCCAGAAAAATACCCTTTCAGCACTTAGAGAATTTAATTGGTCTATACATCTAGAAGACTGATCGGTACTATTGCACAAAATAAATACGTGATATGCGAAGAATGGGAGCTTCAGCCTTTAGAGAAAGAAGAATGCGCAGAGTAGAATAGAATACGGTTGGTGTTTTGGGTTGGGGGGGGGGGGGTGTTTAAAAGCACATGTATCAGAGATCTCACCAATTTAAAGGCCTCTTGGCTCGCCGCTTCAGCGGGAATAGTCGCGAGACGCGTCTGGACTGCGAAGAGAATTGCACGTTGTAACGTGTGGTCGGAAAGATGAAAATTTCTCGTTTCAAATGCGATTCGGTTTACGGGGTCCCACTCAAGCTTTTCTCTTAATATGATGATTTCTCCCTTTCTTGATGCTGACCCCTTACCTTTTGCTCGCCTACTCTTCTAAAGAACGGCTGCCGATACCTTCCAGCACAAATTTCGTCCTGCCAGGCCAATTTTGATTTTGAAGACAAGTGTACCCCTGAGAAAGGAACGAAACGGTTGGTGTCCTACCAGTACCAGGCCAATTTTGATTTGGAAAACCGGTAGTATCATTAACCCTCCAATCCATCGAAAGGAACAGTCTCGTCTGCGTCCAAAGCCACATGTGTGCTGTCAACAATGTCAACGCATTCCTTTCACACAAGCATCCAAATTCCAAAATTAAGAGCTAGTGACCTCTTTTAGTCTTTCCTCCTCCGGGGGACTGCAATGGTTATATGTATATATACATACATACACGGCTATGTATGTTCATGCAAATAATTCAAACAGACAACGAACCAGTTATTAATGCAAGCCAAAATAACACAATACAACTGATGGGTCCACACTTAATATTTTTGAGAAATTATTTATCATATTAGATACTCAAAATTGTAATGTTTTCGAAAAAATAAATAAATAAATTATTTGGTCCAATCTAAACCACTAGCTTGCTTTCTGAATTATTTGTATGGCAAATTATTCAGTTCCAAATGATACAATATGTCCAAGAATGTATGTCCCTATGCTCAAATAAAACTAGAAAAGATGGGTGAGTTACTTACAAGTTGAAGAGACGCTTATACGTTCCATAGCAAAATTTGTAAACAATGGGTTCCAAAAGTCGATTAAAACAAATACTTGTACCAAACCAAAGAGTGGGGGAAAGCCTTGAAGGGCAAATTTGTCTTTCAAAGAAAAGTAGCTCTGGCTGCTTCCCTACGAATAGAATATGAACTTGAAAGGGAATGAAATCCTTAAAATCACTTCCACCAGCGTTTACCAGTTTCTATAGTTTCTTTCATCTTTGTGTGGTGATTGTTGTGTCCCCACAAAAGCATACTGCTAGAGCATAGAAACTAGAAAGCACCCCATCCTATATATGCTACGGGTCCAAGTTTGAACTACATGTATGATGTATCCCACCGTCCTCACGTATTTAGTACTTTCACTCAATATTCACTTTCTTTCATTCTTTTTTTGCCCAAATTTTGCCAACACATGCACACACTCAAACTTTTTTGACTATAAATCAGAAGAGCCCCCCATGTTGTCTTAACCAAGTTAGAGCAGAGCAATAGTCTGAACCTCCCACAAAACACTCCATTGCTCATCATCACTCTTTACTTCCTGTATTACTACACAGTGACACACACTGAAACCCACATGAATATAAATATGAGGCTACCTATTGGGATGGTGAGGCCATGCACCGTGTGGCAAGGCTCAATCTCAAATCTTCCCGTCACAGAGCAGCTCTGTGCCGCTTCCGCCTCACATTCTTCTCTCAGCCAAAGCACAAAGCTGAAGATTACAAACTCGTTGAGCACCTCAATCCAGTGCTTTGAGGGCATCCGAGCTGCCAGACTGCGCGACAAGTGGCTGGAATGTCAAGGGATCAAGAACTGGGAAGGCTTGCTTGATCCCCTCGATGATGATTTAAGAAGTGAGATCCTTCGGTACGGTCAGTTCGTGGATGCTGCCTATCGCTGCTTCGACTTTGATGCATCTTCGCCAACATACGCCCAGTGTGGCCATGCCAAGGAATCAATGCTGGCTGAATGCGGCCTCGGCACCAGCGGGTACCAGGTCACCGAGAGCCTACACGCCACGTGTTCCGTCCAGGTGCCACGGTGGATCGAGAGGCTCCCTAACTGGGTATCGACTCAGTCCAGCTGGATAGGCTACGTGGCAGTTTGCGATGACAAGGAAGAGATTTCCCGGCTGGGACGCCGCGATGTGGTGATATCCTATAGGGGCACCGCCACCTGTCACGAGTGGCTGGAGAATCTCCGCGCCACCTTGACTTGCCTCCCTGATGACATGGCTCCCGAAAATTGTGACCCGATGGTGCAGAGCGGATTTTTGAGCTTGTACACATCGAGTACGGACGACCGTCCGAGTTTGCAGCAAATGGTCAGGGAAGAAATTGGAAGAATCCTCCAAAAATACTGCGATGAGCCCCTGAGCATAACCATCACAGGACACAGTTTGGGGGCAGCATTGGCCACCCTTACTGCATATGACATAACAAACACATTCAGTCATGCACCCATAGTCACAGTTGTATCATTTGGGGGGCCTCGAGTGGGAGACAGGACCTTCAGAAAGCACCTGGAAAGAAATGGTACCAAGGTACTCCGGATTGTGAACTCAGATGATGTCATCACAAAGGTGCCCGGCTTCGTCATTGACGAAAATGACGTGGCAAAAAAGGGTGCGGTACAAGTGGCAGCCGGACTGCCAGCGTGGCTTCAGAGGAGGGTGGAGGGGACGCAATGGGTTTATGCTGAAATAGGCAAAGAGCTTAGGTTGAGTAGCAGGGATTGTCCCCAGCTCAGTAAAGGAGATGTTGCTACGTGCCACGATTTGAAGACGTATCTACACTTGGTTAACAATTTTGTTAGCTCAACTTGTCCTTTTAGAGCTACTGCTAAAAGGGTTCTAAAGAGAACGAATCAAGCTAGAGAAACAGCTCTTGTTTAGATGAACAATTAACCATAGATGAGTTAGTCTGTAGAGCCTTTTGGAGGAAATGTGTCATAAAAATGTACAGTAGGAATATGACACCTGCAAGTGAGCCAAGGCACCATCATCAATTTGATGGGAGGCTTTTGTTGATGCACTCCCCTCGTGCATGGATGTGCTCACAAACTTTTCTGCTCCTTGTATTTAGGATATAATTTAATCATGTATATTTTGCCGCAAAAGGAAGAATTTTTAAATACTCCTAGTAAATTTCCGTACAAATCGTTAAAGAGGAAACACTCGAGAGAGCGTTATCAAAGAGATTCGATATGTAAGTCAGAAATTCAATATTGACCAAAAAACTTAAATTGTTAAGTTTCAACTCACTGCAATACTCAACGCAAATTCATTTTAATATTCAAACTCACATCTTCTCCCAATCATGAATCTACTCTTCTTCAACATCCAAATTAGATTTCAGACCTCTCGTTAATCGAACTTCCTGCCAAATTGGCACTTAATTCACCACCAAAACTAAGAAAATAATTTCACCAGTCCAATTCCAAAAAAAATTCACTTGTCAGTAAGTAACCTAGTCTCACGACCCAAAGTTCTAATACCAATACCGCTTGTTAGGGAATCTCGTAATCAAAAGTTTTGATACCACTTATTAGGAAGAAACATCCAATGGATCCAACCAAAAAGGCCCAATATATAAGTTAAGAAATTCAACGTTGACCCTATAGTTTAAATTGTTAGGTATATATCAGATTCTTACTTATATATTAACTGTTTTTTCTCCATCTTTTGAAACAATGTAGGACACAAATTAAATACTTCTATAAATGGTACTAATCATGATTAGGTAAATGTGATTGTTCGATGTGATATTTCGTGTCAAAATTTTAGCAGTACGTGTCTAAGCGTATGCCTTTTGCACGTTGATGGTTAGATATCTAATCGATGGAAATGGTGCTGTAAGAAACTTTGCTCCGGACCTTTTTCATCTCTGTAATGGTGGGGAGTTAAGATAATGACAACAACCACCTACATACTTCTTCATTATCGAAGATAATTTAGAGATTCTGAAAAGCCATTTGATCTAAAGGAAAAAAGCTTCATGTATTTTTGACGTCAATTATTAAAACTTCTCGTGTAATTAACTTGACTAGATAGTTTCTTGATTTTCAATTCTTCAATTGATTGGCTACCAAATCTCCAGTGTAGGGCCTCGGACATCAAAATGTCACGTTAAACGTACAGCATCTCAGAAATGGGCAAGCCATTTCTGGCTATAAAAGATCATTCCACTCCCAGCATAATGCAGTTAATGATTGAAACGGAAAAGAGTAGTAGTGGCCAGCTAAGCTGATGAAATCGAAACAAAAAGAAGAAGAAGAAGAAGAAGAAAATGGTCCGAAGTTGGATGGCTTATCCCACATTTTTGCGGCAACCCATGCAAGTACCAAATAAATAAATAAAAATTAGGCTACAGAGTTGCTCAGCCCGCGAGTCTAATTTCCTCGATGAGAGTCTCCCGTCGTAATCTTGTTGCCAAACCTAATCTCAGAAGCCGAAAAGCAAGAACCAGAAAACCCCGAAAGGAAATGTATCATCATGAAGTACAGGAATTTCTTAGGTGTGTTATTTAAGTAATCAAGTTTCTTTTTTCTAATTTTTTTTTTCAGGGTGATCATGATCGTCATGACTTAGGCATACTATTTAGGCAATCAAACTTTTGATTTCGTTAAGCAACCAATGTAGAAGAATTAGCTGATTCTCGTTAAAGATAGAGCAAGGGAAACACGTTAGCGTTGACGGTCAGCATGAGGTGGATTTTCGCGTGGCTCTAAATCTTGTTGACAGGTCTGGAGTTCTTGCAATGTGGAACACAACTTTGACGTGTAATATAAGATATCCAATTTTGCTGGATAACTAACTCATTAATACTCCTATGTCCAATTCCAGTGTGAATAATCGTTGTTGTAATTAATGACAAACCGTCCATGCAAGATCAGGGTATAATAGGCGATTTCCAATTCCCAGGAGCAGTTGGTTGAAGGACCACATGTAAAAATTGATTTCCCTTTGAATATTCAGCTCTTTCTAACTATTGATTGGCTTTTCAGTTCCTCATCATCAGGGCCAAACCCGAAAGCGCCCAAAGTCAGAGAGCCCTAGCTATGACTGCTGACCAAGATTTACACGTTATACTGGTTGACCAATAGGGAGCTATACAAATATGTACTGATTTGCATAGGGTACAATCTGATAGCAACCTCACGATGCCATCCTTAGTCGTTGAACAATTCATGTAAAAGCAAGAACTTTCAGCCCTTTGATTCTTGTTAGATACACCGGCCGCAAGATAAAGTTCCAAGATCTTTGCACTTTCTAATGCATATCCCCGCGAGTCACAGCCAAGTACTATTTATTTCCTTTTTAGAATTATACATATGTATAGTATACCACCATAGGTTGCTTTTGGTTCTAACTTCTAACACCATTCTCATTATTTCATTTTCAACCAAGATTGTAGCCAAGCTCAAAGGTGGCTGGAATGTCATCTTTTCTCTTGATTAAATTTAAGTTTGTAGTGATTTCGAGTTGTTATTCCCACCATTTGTAGATTACTTTGAGTTGTAGCTTGTCTATATTACTCCCACTATCATGGGTCCCTGAAATCTTATCAAAAAAAAAAAAAAACCCCATTTAGGTTCGGGATAGTTGAGTGAGAAACTTAGCATTATAATTTTAGATCAGGCTTATAATTGCTTATGAACAATGATCAATCCTTTTTTTTTCTCCTCAAGAACAGTAGTCAAATTCGAAAATGAAACTTTTGGCATCCTTGGGAATAGTACTTTCTCATCAATGATGGTTTGCTTATAAAGTGAGTCAAAATATCACATTATGTTCAAGCCTTTTTCTTTATTTTCTTCCTTAATGTCAGAATATTACAATAATGTGTTGTTACTAAGTCAAAATAGTGGACTACTTCTCGTGTAACATGTCGGAGAAAATAAAAGTTTCTCAAGCTAAAATGAGTGGCCTAAACCTACTGAACTAACAAGAACCTCCCCAAAAACGTTGGTTACTTATAGATTGATCCTCAAGTCACGATTCTTGTAGTTTGGAAAAGCGGCCGGTTGTAAATAAATTAATAAAAAGATCCAAGCTTTTTTCCTTCTATTATGACCACAATAAGAGTGTAAAAGATAGTCAATCATACACGTACGATGGGAAAAACAAAAATTAAAAACAATAAAATTAAGGTACAGCTGCAAAAAGATAATTAGCACTAACATAAAAGAAATAGCAAAAAGATTTTTTTTTTTTTCAACAGAGAAGAGGTGGGACTTAATAAACAAAGAGAGAAGAAGAAAATTGTAGCTTGTGCAAGACCACCTTATTAATACATGTCGAACATTTAACCACACGAACTCGTAGGAGTCCACTTAAACAAAAGCAATTGTTTTTCTTGTAGGTTTTCTGGCATTTTATCTGCTTTCTGTTGGCATTACTGATGCTCAAAACTCCCTTGTAAATATGAGTGGGAATTCTATAGTGCAGTTAAGGTGCCATATCTTTAGTTGGACATATATAGGTAATTAGATGCATATAAAAATACAAACGTTTGGTTTTACCGTACTTCATAGTATATTTAAGAGCCTCAATATATATTCTTTATATGGGATAATTTGTAGCGAGCAAGCATGTTATATTACGCATTATCCTACTTTATCTTTGGTTAGTTAATGGACCATTTGAATTCACATCTAAGAAGGGCCGAAATTGAAAATTCTATTCAGAAAAATTCAAAAAAATGTTGTCTAATTAATAAAATGAGTGTTCACTGGGGCACTCGTTAAGATGAAATTTTAGTGCTAATATCCTTAGACTAGATTTGTCACTGGGTAAACATGCAAAAAGTTTTGTTATCACCACGTTTTTTACGTACTTCAATTATTCTGCAAGTAGTTTCAAAGTAGAAATTCTTGCATAAGATTTTAGAGTTAATATTAACACTTTGGCAGAAGTCATACTTTACTATCTTCAAGCTTAAAAATACACCAAAAAGATGTGAGCACGATGATGTTATTGCCCTTTTACGTATGAGATTATATATAAGTTGCTATTATTTCCCTTCTAATGCTAAATAACACACATTTTCTCAATGGCATCTACTAAAGAAAAATGTCAAATGATAAATGTCAAAATAAAAGTTTGCATTTAGTTTATTATCCTTAAAGTTTTTCCTATTAGATTAATGTTCACTTTTATAAATAATATGTTCACTTCATTAAGCTTTGAATCAAACAGTAAGGATAAATAATATGTTAATAACAATAAGTAGAGTTAGAAAAAATTTGAAAAAATAAAAGTAATATTAAATTTGTTTTTTTTAAAAAAAAAATTCTTTATTATATTAGTTTATGTAAACAATTAAAATTACACTATGGTCATTTTTTGTTTATCAAACTAGTCAAATATTAAAAACTTAACCAAAATTGTTAAAAAGAGTTGAAAAGTCTTATTTTTAAACTTGAAGGAGGAAAATAAAGATTAAATCTAAGTATTTTGTTTTGGCAAAACAAGAAAATAGCATTAAACTATAGAAAATTCAGCAAAACGGGACAATGTTATCATAACACTCACTGGTTTTTTTTTTTTTTAAGGAGTTAAGATTTCCAAAGTTGATCGGTCCTCAAAGGGTGAAGTGTGTATTTTTAAGATTGAGGACAGTAAAGTGTAACTAGACCCAAAGCTAAGGGCGTAAATTGTTATTAACCCTATAAGATTTTACACGATTTGACTGCCCTTTATTGCTCAGAAAAAACGTGGCAGCAAACTTGCCGTGATAAAACGTTCTCTTCTAAGTCTACCAATTTATTTGTGAAACAACGACTAGAATTCCAGAGGAGACCATATCCCTCATTTTGAGGCAAGCAAGGAACACCACGCCGCGTCCTGTAAGTAAAATTCTTAAGAAATTCAAACATGGAACCTACTTCTTCATCAAAATTCTTATTAGAGCGTGTTTGGATTGCTATTTTCTGAAATTTTTATATAAAAATATACTGCAGCGATTTGATATACGTAAAATAAGATGATGACTAAAAAATTGCACTTACGGAAAACATAAAAATTTTGTGGGAAAAAATAGCAATCCAAATAAGGACGATCAAGTACAAATTCTAACTTTATAACTAAAATTCTTAGAAAATTGCTCCAAAAATATCTACATGCCCAAAAAAGTTTCTTAAATACCATAATAGTAGATGGATTCTTTCCACCAGCTATTTACATCTAGTTATACATATCTTATTGTATAAATATGGATATCCACATCTATCTTCTCCTATGTTTAAACAGTTTTTAAAATTAATTTTACATCTTTTATTTTTAACTTCCCACTGCTTCGTTTTCACCTTCTAAAAGAAGTTGAAAATAGTAAAAAAAAAAAAAAACAATTTAAAGCAAAAAAACATAATAGTCAAAGGTATGTGATATTGTGTCTCATTTATCATATGCACCTGAAATATCATTAGAATTTCTAAGTTAACGAGTAACGAATTGTGGCCTGTGGTTGTGATGAGGTAACGAATTGCGGCTTGCGGCTGTGATGTGTGGAATGTAGGAATGGGCTGCAACATAGGAACATTCGGCCGGTTTGTCGTCAACGATGAGAGAGCGTGTTGATGTTGTTGTTGTTGTGACAGCCAATCAAAACTCGGAGTCCACAAAATCGCCGCATCATAGGGCCTATTCATAGTCTATTGCACATCATATGCACCCATTTTGGTTTGCGGCGCTGTTGTGGCAGCTTAGGCCCTATGATGCGGACATTTTGTCTCGACACTCCGTCCGTCCTCTCCTATGCCTTGTTTGTTCGACTCTTCTAAAATAGCAATTCTTTTTTTCCAAAAAAAAAAAAAAATGAAATTAAGGAGGATTGCTATTAAATGTGTCTTTACTATGGTGCAATGCAATCTACTTGACTTGTATTTTTTTTTTTTTTTTTTGTCGACACAGGAGTGTCCGGGTCAATCCTTACGGGGTCCGACTAATCTCCTGCGGCCCGGGTCCGGCGCCCCAACCCGACCCTAATCTACTTGACTTGTATGTTGTGGTACTATATATCTTTTGAATCATGGGTTTCTGTAATTGCAAGCGACAACTGTAAATCTCGATTTAGGATCCAGATTCGACGTAGGAGTGATTATTTTAACTGATTATAGATTCTGATCTTGAATAATCAGTTTTCTGTTATTTTCTGTCGCTTTTGTACTATGATCATAGATTTTTTTTTTTAATGAATAAAAAAGTTAAAATCTATAATCACATACCTAAAGCAGAGTAAAGAGTAGATTTTGTTGATTCTAATTATTCTCCATAATCAGTTAAAATCTAAAGCAACCGAGGACAAGGCCATATTACGTTGGCCAATTTGAACGATTCATTTGAAATGAAAATTCATATTTTTCGTTTTCAAGATTGGCGATTCATATTTCAAATCATCATAACTGGTCAACTCGATCTATATCTCGGAATAGCTCTATCTCTTTATATTATTTTTATCCTGTGTATGAATCAAAGAAACTTGTTAAATTTGAGCACCGTGCTGTTGGAAATACCATGTGAAACTATATATACCCAACACAAAAGAGTAAAAGAAAAACAAAACCTTATCTAAACCAAGAAGAAGAAGAAATAAATGGGTGGTCGTGGGGAAGCCCACTCACCACCGTTTGCTCTCGTTGCACTTTTCTTTCTTCAACCAACTTTAGATAAGAAGAGATATACAGAGGGTAGGGACTAGGGAGGGTCTACTACAAGGACAAAAAGGGGTATTTTAAGTTATCACAAAAACCACATAAGTTTCATGAGTTCTTCAATAGTATGCCTGGACGGAGAGCGTTCATTGAATTCTACTCGACTCTTTTTTATAGCAGTGATTTTGTCCGATCTTTTAATACAGTGACCTGAAAACCTGCTGCCTTTGGCTCAATTTAAATCATCCGGTTAAGACTAGGTTCATAAAATCATATACCATGGCAAGAAACATGTGAGTGTCATTGAAACTTTAAGCCGATAAAGAGAAACAAGTACGTGGTATCCTCTTTTCTTTCATTGAAAAAGAAACATATGGTCTATTTTTCTTTCATCTTTGTCGCAAGAATAGGTGAACGAACGCTCTCTGAAGAATGAAACTGCACAGGTAATTAAACATTGGGTACACGTGTTACAATCATTCGTAACTTAAAAAGCAGGTTGGGGCTCCCACTAGATTTGCTCTTTATCTCTTCATTCACCATTTGACGTTGAAATTTGATATGTCAATTCTGATCAACAGTTGCAGTACGGAAACGGTGTTCTTCGATCTTTAGCATCATGGTACTGACTAGTTCAATCATTTGACTAACTTAAACTTCAATTCTTGTGCATATCTAAAGTCGATAATTGATTGAATTTTGTGAGAAATGAATTCAAGAAAGCTCACGGCTAGTCCTATTATCGAAACTATCAAAACATTATGCAAAATATGAGGACGACCGCAAGAAGAAGAGTAGGAAACTTGGAGTTTGGGACACCTCCAAAATCATGATTTCCATTTTGGAGGGGTGAAAATAAAATGTATTTAACAAACCATATATTTTTTCTCAAGTTTGGGAGGTGGGGTTGGGGTAGGTGGGTGGGTGGGGAGACCTAAATCAAAATAGTTTTTTTTTTTTATATACTTTTTAAGGTGAAATCTTATACTTAGAAAAAAGATTTTTTGAAATCTTTTGAGTAACAAAAGTAGAATGTATAACATTGACGTCTACTGCATATTGTATACTCAAATCGGGCTGGCAAGTATATTTAATGTATCAAAATAGTTTCTAAAGATAAACACTAATAATAAAAATTAAACTTTTTAAAATTCATTTAGGAGGACGAAAATGAGAAGATTTTTGAAATCCTTGAGGGGCCTCCCTCCCTCGCACCTCCCTTCCGCCCCATAAGGCGATATTGCTCAATTTTGAGGTACAAGTTCCCTTTTCTACATGCATGAAAGCGCATATTCCCATTCTGCAGCAGGCAAAATTTGCAACGTGGAAAGCACCAAATCTGAAATCTGCAGTGCTTCTGATCACGCCATTTTTTGAGTGCAGTAATGTCCTTTGGGTTCCATTGCAGATTCCGCAACACCGACTAGAGAGCATGTGCCTTTTTTGCAGAAGAGATTGATGATTAGAAAATCATCAAGCCCACTAAGAGAGCATGTGTCTTTTATGTACTGTGTATATCTTGTACTGCTATATTGCTTATCGTCATCATTGTTAAAGCGAAATTTCAATCCCCATCAAGGTCCCTCAAAGTTGGCCATTTCTACAGTTTCTTTCTGATCAGTCGGTGGCAATAAGGCAAACTGCATCTTCAATATATTTCTTTGTTAAAAGTTAAAACCATCTCTCTTATCTGCTGAATCAGGTATTACATATTCCAGGAGTACGTTCAGTTCTTAATTAGCACATAGTTACATGTGAAGTTTATGTTGCTTTACACGGGTAACATTGTATATTTGGAAAATCATTCAAAACGTCCCTCACATTTTGCAAATAACTTTTTTCGTCCCTCACTTTTAAAAGTGTAATTTTGCGTCCCTTATACATTCATATTCATCAAATTTGATCCCTACCTAAATTTTCGACTAGTTTTTGGTCGGAATCCACCACGTGCCTTGCACATGATCATTTTTTAAGGGCAAAATTATCGAATCAAATTTTACATAATTCGATTCATAGTCCCTTACATTTCACAAAATGAATTTTTTCATTCTTCACATTTTCAAAATGAATTTTTTCAAAACAAAAAAAGTCATTTTGTAAAATGTGAGAGACGTTTTGAACAATTTCTCCTTGTATATTAATAAACCTTTTTTTAAAATTTTCTAATAAGAGGAAGATAGGATCTAAAGAACAGGCAGGGATTAGATGTGTTAATAAACCCTTTATGGTAATGAAGTTCTTTTTTTTTTTCCTCCCTTAAATTTTGAATCCCTAAACTTTTAAAAGTGTGTATTTATCCATTAAACTATCAAAAGTGTAAATTTTGAACCATTTTATCTATTTTCACCATTAAGTCTATCAGATCTAGTTATGTTTCGTCACTCACATGGCTCTTAGATCTGGTAAACCTAACAGTGAAAATAGATAGAATAACCCAAAATTCTTTTTTCATAGAGGAAAAACCAAAAAGATATGTACTAGTTCAGTAAGACATGCAATAATATGGTGGTTTAATAAATTAAATGAATTAGTCAATAAATTATATGATCTAGTCAGTAAAAAACATGCAAATATGAACTAGTTGATAAAGACATGCAATAAATTATATGAACTAGTCAGTAAAAAAAACTTGCAAATATAAATATTTAAGTGTTTTTGTTTAAAATGAAACGAACATCATGATGAATGGATACATGCAAAAGGAATATCACGAATAAAAATGGCATATACTTTTGTGGTCATATATACAAAGATAGGCAAGCAAAATGGTTCTCTGCTTTCCGTTTTTGGTTGCATGTAAAAAAGCATTTTTTGTATCATATTCCATATAAGGTTAAAGAATAGTTTTTTTTTTAATTTTTGGTTTCTCTCCTTTCCCATACCAATTGTATGTAAAAAAAAATCAGTATCATATTCCTTAAAAAAAAAGTAAAGAGTCTTTTGTTTTCCTTTTTCTTTTTGTATAAGCATGCTCTTGCATCTCACAATAATTATAAAGTGCAATATGCAAGAAAGAGAAGCACAAAAGAGAAAAAAATCCAAGGTCAAAAAAGCACAAGATAAAAGATAAAGAACTAAATAAGGTAAAAGAAATGGAAATAAATACAGAAATAGAAGGAAGCATTAATAACTAAACATTCAATAAACAAGGAAGCAACCATTAAAGTAGAAAGTGTAAAGAATAGCTAATCTAGAATAGGAACGTAGTCCACAGAAGTAAAAGCTTAAACAAACAATAACAAAGATGGAGAAAAGTTGAGAGTAAAAAAAAGGAAAAATCGTTCAACACATCCCTCACATTTTGTAAAATATCTTTTTTCATCACTTACTTTTAAAAATGTATTTTTACATCTCTTACAAATTCACATTGTTCAAATTTGGTCCCTATCTAGATTTTCGATTAGTTTTTTACCAGAATCCATCACATGCCTGGCACGTGATCATTTTTTAAAGGACAAAATCATTAAATCAAAATTTACATAATCTGATCCATAGTCCCTCATATTTCACAAAATGAATTTTGTTATCCCTCACATTTCACAAAATGAATTGTTTCGTCCCTTACATTTTACAAAATGAATTTTTTCATTCCTCATATTTTACAAAATAAATTTTTTCATCTCTCATTAATCATGTGTATAAATAAATTTTTTTAAAATTAATATATATATATATATATCTATTTGATTTCATCTGAATAATACGAATAGCATGTAATATATTTTTATTTAATTTCACCTGAACATACTGTTTAGGCGAAATTAAAATAGATATATACATGATTTAAAAAAAATTGTTAGTTTTTCACTCATCTTCATTCCTGTTACTCAAAAATTGAAAATAAAGAAGACATTTAATTTTAAACATTATCAGGTGTTTATATTGAATTAAATTTGGACAGAAAAAATAAACAAAGGAAAAGTATAACAAAAAGAAGTAAATGATTGACACTTTCAAATTTTAAAATAATCATAAGGTAAAAAATTTAATTGTTGGTCTTAAAGGTAGTGAGTAAAAATTTCAAATTTACACTGTAATTTATTAGCATGACTATAGAATTCAAATTAACACTGATTAATTAGATGGTCTTATTACATAACTCAATAAATGAATTATTACCAAAATAGAAAAGATTATAAATATTGAATAAATTCACATGATGAAATCAAATATATGTATATATGAGTTTAAAACAAAATTATTATATTTAAACCCATGTATATATCTATTGAATAGCATATGTACAATTATAATTAGTCTGTTTAAATGAAATCAAATAGAGATATATTACATGCTATTCATACTGTTCAGATGAAATCAAATAGAGATATGCATGGATTTAAAAAAAAAAAATTATTCGTACACATGAGCAATAAGAGATAAAAAATTCATTTTGTAAAATGTGAAGGACTATAGATAAATTATGTAAATTTTAATTTGATAATTTTACCTCTAAAAAATGATCACATGCAACGCACGTGATGAATTCTAAACAAAAACTAGTCGAAAATTTAGTTAGGGATCAAATTTGACCGATATAAATTTGTAAGGGACGAAAAAAGTCATTTTACAAAATGTGACGGACGTTTTGAACGATTTTTCCATAAAAAAAATAGGTATTGATCACTATCTAATGTACATGGATGGCAAATGTAACTAGAGACATGAATTAGATCAGACATTAATTACGATAGGAGATGTTTTAGTGATGGACAAGATACCTAGGAAATTGGTCCAAAGCATGTTGATTATCCATGTGACAGTAATTATGATAATTTAGAAAACAAAACCGTAAATAAATTAGTTAACAAGTGCCCAATAAACACTTGTGAAGAAAAGTTCAAGTATTAATTCTTTTAAAAATAGTGTAGTTAATTTGGAACATCACAATTCGGGGTGCAATAAATTTTAATGTTTATATTTGTATAGTAATTTAGGTATAATCTAAGTGCCCTAACATTTGTCCAAAATTTTTTTAAAAGAAAAAAAATGCATAATAAATCTCTGGACTCAATATTTAATACAAGGCAAATCATGCAATCTTTTCATGCAGGTCAATTGGCATGAAAGGGCCGTCCCGCCCGAAATATTTAAAAAAAAAAAAAATCAAGAAGTAGTCAAACAATTTTAAAAAATTAAATTTAAATTTTAAAAAAAAAGAGAGAGAGAAAACAAGAAGCATAGATTTGGGTCAAAACCGAGATGAACTGCACAACACGTAAAATAAATATCAAAATAGGAAACCAGCAAAGATGAATACAGACGGGAATGACGTAACTGTAAGGACAAAATGACCAATGGGTTTAAACAATACTTATTTAAAAAATAAAAATAAAAACGATGGAACAAGTTAGAGGATTACCCCTACACTATTCATCAGACCCCAGCCCTTTTATAAAGTAGAGATTTTGATACCAACTAACTAAAAGTAAGAGTTGTTAATCATATCCAAATACAAATAGTATAAGAAACTAAAAGGCTGGACGAGGACACATTTGTATGTATGGACAACAGATTCCTTTTTATCAATATGGGATAGTATATTTTACTGAGCCCGATGAATTAATTAGATAAACAATGCTCTATGTACGTCTCTGATTGATCTGTACCTTCTTTTTGCTTTGGATTGGTGCAAGTTTTGTTAATTCACTTTTAAGCAAAAAGTGCAAAAAAAAAAAAAAAAAAAAAAAAAAAAATCAAAGAAACGAAAATAAAAATAGACTGTGTAGTGTAACGTCAAAGGCAATGAGCAATTATTATGAGATTGGCAGTTGAATTGTTCAAATTGCTAAGGTCAAAATTGACAAATGCAATGGTCAAAAACATTTTCCAAAAATAGGAAAACGATGCATGGCAACGGCAAATGCGTTGTTCATACATTTATTGCATGTGAACTTGAGACTCTCAGCCTCCATATTTTTTGCCATGGAATAGTCTTCATCTCTACAATTGTTCTCACTATCATGTGAATCATTATCAAAAGAACGAAAGAAACGTTCATGACCCTTTGACTCACATAAGTTCATGACTTTTCTGATTTTCCCAAAAGAGGAGTTCTGTTCTTTCATCTCTATAAGGCGTCTCAAAACTTTGTATAGTTTTTCTTTCTGGAATAATTATATGTTTCTTTTTCTCACACAAATCCAGAACTAGCGAACCCGGACTTCTAATCGCCGCGTCATGCTGCCGTTTTGCCAAACAGAGAGTCAATGATCGAGTCTGTAAATAGGTCCAGTTCTAAGGGTCCCAAGAAGGGGCGGGGAAGCACGATCTGTGGAGCGCTGAGAGTTCCGGGTTTGTCTCCTGTAGTTCTGGGCTTAGCCTTTTAGCTTGGAACTAGTCTTAGCATAGTATGACAGAACCATTAGCATTAAGGGGCTCCCCTCCCCTTTCTCCACGAGCATTTTCTTCGTCGCTGTAGATTTTGAACGAGCAAAACTGACTTGTGTAACAGAAAGCGATCCACAAGGACCGTGCCCATTTGAGGATTGCTAATTTTTGGAGTTCTTGTGAAAAAAACGAAAATGCACGGTAACCATTTGATATTATATAGAAAATGAAAAGGTGATTAAAAATGAATTAAAGAATATTTCTAAAATTTTCCTGATAAAACTGGGAATCCAAACATAGACGGCTTCCTTCCTGACCTTGTAATGAACGACTCTCTCCTAATAAACCCATTCTTCTAGTTCAGTAAAAGGCCAAAAAAGAAGCAACTGGAATTTCTTCTTCTTGTTCCTTTCCCATCTTTATCTTTAATTGCCAGTTACTGTCAGTTATGTGAGGTCACACTCAGAATACAAGAGCGAGTTTATGAAAAGTCAGGAATTCATTCTAGTTTCTACAGAACTATACACATCAATCATCCTCCTGTTTCTACTGTACTTTGCAATTTTATGAACAACTTATAATACAAAAAATAAGCGAGGGAGATCGAGAAGGAGAGGGTGTGTGATCATCAAGCTGCCCAGAAGCAAAGAATTAAAAACATTTCTGTTATTTCTGCCGTTTTCTACTACGCTCTAAATCACTCAATCTTAATTTTAGCAGCGCATGTTCATGTTGCATCTTATCTAGCAGCGTCTCAACCATATGCAGCTCCTCCTTGAGATGTGTAATCTGCTTATCTAGCAAAGCAATTTCACCCCCACTTTCACTTGCACCTCTGTTGATGCTATACATCCAATCTGCCTGTGGAACCACGTGAATCTGCTGAGGTCTGCTTAACAAGGTGAGTATACTTGCCTGCAAGTGGCAGTTCCAAAGAAGAATCAATTGCTGTCTAACATGAAACACTAGACAACCTGCTGCATCCATGGGTAGCCCTCGTATTACTTAAGAGCCTGCTTCCATCTAACAAGATACAAGTTCTTTTTTCTTTTTGAAGCATGAGGACTAGCAAAGGTTACATTTTTTTTTTGTTTTTTTCTTCTCTTTAGATATATAGGACTCAATCATGAACTATCATTAATAGGTGTTCTCTCCCCATATGACAAGTTTTGCTACTAAGAGCACTAATATAATATGCAAAATGGTTTTTAGTAACATCACCTGCATTAGGAGGAGGATCACAGCAATGCCAATAACTAGAAACAGGGACACGGGATTTTGATTTTTGAGTGCTGAGTAGAACTTCACCAGTAAGTCGCTAAATGGAGCGACTGATGCACTGCCAGGGTGGCCCCTGCCTGGGGGAACAATTGGATGTTGGTACACATCCTTTGAAATTGGCAAGGCCCGAGAGAAATTCACTTCCACTGCTTCATCTGACTTTTCTAGACTCCCCACATTTCTCTCTTCCTTTTTCCCCTGAGCTTGATTACTTTGAATCAGGTTACCTGTTTCATGCCAAAAAAGAACCATTGGGATCATGGAAAAAATTATAAACACCTGAGAATTGTTGTAATTGTCAGTTTATATCCCATGTACTTGTCAGGTATTCAACATCCTACCTTCTTTTACTTCAAGGTTCTTCTGCTTCAATAACTGATGTGCCTGAAAGAAAGCCCACAACTCCCATAAATTGGACTTCAACAATTAGTAATCTACAAATTCAAGTACATGCAAGGAGCAAAAAGAGAATACAAGGTCTATCCAAGTGGCATATGCTTCTCGACTCTCTTCAATTGTTGACTGCACTATCTTTCCTGCAAAAACATTGGCACGCTTGGCATTCAAACAAAATTTAAAGATGACGGGTCCATGATTAATTTGTTCAAAGAAGCATTTTCAGCAAAAGCACATTTTTATAATTCAAAAAGAAATAGAACAACCATCAATTTCAGAAAGAGCAATGAAGCTGTTTAGCCACAAAATAACAAAAAACACAGCATGATAGACGAGATGCTGAAGCAACACTCACGCAAAAGAACTAAACGCCAAAAAATGCCAAAATCTGGTATTGATTGGTCAACTAAATATCCGATGAAAAATATTCCTCAAAGAAAATGTAGTGACAGGAGTCTAATATCTGAGGATGTACATCCATCTCACTAGAACTTGTTCCGACATACATATATTATGAGTATTGAGACAAATAGAGAAGCAAAAGTGGAAAAATGACTAGTCCCTGCTTCAGATTTCATCCAGATTTTATCCCATAGAAGTTCAAATTTGATGTGAGAAAAAGGCGTGTATCTGTAAAGTCTATCTCAAAACTCGAAACTTGTATCTAGCCCAAGCTTGTGGAAGGTACAATAATATGATATGTTCAGAAAGCTTGACCAGTGATAAATAAGGAGGACAAATTATTATTTCCCAAATTTAGTCCAAGGCTCGAATCACATGCTTCCCCAACAACCAAAACACTCGCTTGCAGCGAGGAGTTAGAAAAGCTAAAGTAACCATATCCAAATCATGCTTGTACATAATGTTGGCAAAAAAAAAAAAAAACTGCACTATTAAGATAAGGTTGTCTATCTCTTAGTAATTTCAAAGCACAGCACCCAACAATATAAACTACTAATGGAAATGAAATTCTTCCAGTTAGCATCCATATATTAGGTGCAGAAAGTAACCAAAAGGTTAAAGGGAAGCAATGTCAGATTCTCATCACATACCTCTCCACATAGTTTTCTTGGAAAAGTTCACGTTAACATATACCCTTAAAATGCAACCCCTTTTAGATTCATCGCCATCTCTTTCGACATGCCAAAGCCCCTGTGCAATAAAAGAATCAGAGAAGTGCCAAGAAAATAATCAAAAAGTAAATTTCTTAGCAGCAATGATTGCTATAATAAATGACCACACACCACACCCCCCCCTCCCTGCTTCTTATCTCACCCCTCCCCTGCTAGAAAATAATATTGAAAAAAAAAAGTAAACATCTATTTTAATCCATTTTTGGATAGATACACAAGACATTCTCATCCATAGTAAAAAATGTTTGAATTAAATTAAAGGGGGGGGGGGGGTTGAGGGCACGATATAGGACTCCCTCTTCCCCCCCTCCCCACCCAAAAAAAAATATCATAGAACTTGCATCCTCAAGCTACATTTAATTAATATAGGAAGCCTAATCAACTAAAACTTGATCCCCCTGTAGTCTATCTTCTGGATGCTCCACTCCCAGTTTCTAATATTCAAGATCCTTGTGCATCGTTTTGATAATACAAATGATCAACCATATCTACCATCCTGTAATAATACAGCTATACAAGATGAATAGCCTCAACCAACCCCACAATACTTCAATCCAACCCAACCCCAGAAAGAAAAAGGGGTCGAAATACCACCTCAACCAGTTAAACCTCAAAGATACATATTCAACCACGTATATTACTGCTAACAAAAGAACTCTTCAGATCTGTTTGAATAGAATAAAAGCTATGTGGGAAAATGAAGTGACTAAAGGAAAGAGAAAAATAGTTTTTTGTGCATGTTTGTTTGACAGGAAAATTTGAGAGAATATAGGTCATTAGTAGTAGTTATTGAGCAAATTATGCATAATCAACGCCTTCTATTGCAATCCTGAAAATTTCTTAAGGAAAAAAAGATGCAGCAATGCGTAGGAAAGCGCAGGAAATGTTTATCAGGAATGTGTGGGAAAGTGCAGGAATTGTTTATCACTTTCCTGCAAACCAACAAATATGAGAGCAAAAGTTAAGTTACTTTCCTTCACCTTCCCACACTTCTCATTGCAAACAAATGCTATCTACAGGAAAAGTCAGAATCAAGAAAAAATGTAAATTCATACCTCTACACGAAAGTAGTCAGCATAAGGCACGTCACTAATCTCTTGGGAGGTCTCAAGAATGAAATGACTGCCATCAAGAAAAAGTAATACGTACATTAGTACAGTCAAAAGTGTGGGCAATTGTAACCACATAATTATGTCATTATGAAAGAAGTGAAGGTGTATGTATGGTCAAGACACCAGATGACTCAAACATGTGCATTTCTTGGATATAGAAAAACCAAGTTATCTTGATTTTTTCAGCTTAGGACCATCAATAACCAAATGTTAACATCTCAAAAAGTAAATCGACAGCATTGTTTAGTATGACCAAAGGAAGATTAACCAACCGTGACTCGCCAAAAAATTAATAGAGAAAAATATAGCAGGCTGAGCTTGAGTTAAAGGAAGATATAACACACCCATACAATGGGTTTAAGCAAGCACAGGAACCTTTGCCCAACCGCACTCCATTCAAGAGATTAAGCAGGTCATGAAAAGGGATTAAGAACCTGCAGACTAGTCCCGAGTTATAGGACATCCTAGCAGAAGTGTAAGCCGTGATACACTACCCATTTTATGGCAGTCAACTACAACCTGGATTAGAGACCATGAATGGAGGGACATTCAACAATTTTGCTGTAAGCAAGGCAGAAGTATCCACTCCATTATAAAATTACAGCATCACACCACAAAAACAAACTCCAACAAAGGGCAATCCAGTGCTTATAAAACAAGATTCTTTGCTCGACAAAATCTCCATTCCCAACCTCATTTTTTTTAATGCTTCCCAACCTCATTAATATCCTACAATTTAGAAATTCAAGTATCATACTCCACCACAGTGCCTAACAAATAATACAAAACAGAATACCACCACTTCTCCCAAAAAATAAAAAACCCCCACTTTCCAGGCCTCTATCCAACATTACTGGTCTTTAGCTTCTCTAACCAACATACAAAAGTCTTGATGACAATCACTGAATCACACCCACTCCAATGATTTTCCCTTTAAATGTTGTTATTGGATACCCTAACTCCCAAACAGCTTAAAATATCAGGTTGAAGCAAGATTTAAACATAACTAAGATCGGTGGTATCCAACAAGACTTTCAAAACGTGCTAGCTAGTCTCAAAATTTTTTCATTAGCAGTTGTGGCATACAAATACTTTCTTGAAGGATCAGAGCCATGCCAGACAATGTCACCCCAGTAGGACAGAGTTTCTCTCCTGGTAAGGTCCTAATAAGTTCAACACAAGACAAGTAATTTTAAATGACGTGTCACCCCATTTCACATCAATGAAAGAATACCAATCTAACCTGAAACTAAGCTTTCTCGTTCTACTCTTTTTTTTGGAGCATGTTTTGTCACTAGGCTCATGTTCAACACAAGACAAGTAATTTTAAATGACGTGTCACCCCATTTCACATCAATGAAAGAATACCAATCTAACCTGAAACTAAGCTTTCTCGTTCTACTCTTTTTTTTGGAGCATGTTTTGTCACTAGGCTCATGTTCAATATTAACAACCAAAGAATTTGTATGATTCAATTACTACAAACAATCTGGTAAGCTGTCGAGTTCTTGATGAGTAACTAACCCAATGCATGATAACAATAAGTCCAATAAGGCGAAAGCGCAACTCAGGGAGCATTCTGGGAATATAGGATAAAACAGTGCTACAGCTAAACTATAAACACTAAGAAAGGCATGCTTCGCAAAGAAAGGAGAAATAACTCAAGTAAACAGTCACAACGTATCTGCCTTGGTAACAACTCAACATTTCAAGCAATGAGAATTTTATTTCTGATGAACAGAAAAGCACCAGTTCTTGTAAACTCGATATTGCTGAACTACCTGGCAGCTACCAAATTTTGCACCTATAAAGGATCCAAAACCAAATTTAGCATACACGAATAGTATTTCTCCTCTAATCTGGTAAGCAGTACAAACACAAACCAATCTATGATTTTTTATTAGTTCAAAGCAAAGAATTACCAAAATAAATCTTAATTGGATGTTGAAATGACACATCACGAGTGTACCCAGATTTTTCATGAGGACGCCATTCAGTCTGCTTAAAATCTGGAAAAGAAAAAAAATTAAAGCAAGAAACAACACAAGACAACCATTGATATAGTTAGAAAGCAAGTGAAAGGAAACATCAGTATCTACACTAAGTTTCACCTGTAAGTTTAAAAAAATATAAATACAAGAATCTCACATCAACTGCCCAATTACCTCTATCTCCACATTTTCTATGGAAAGAATCCTGAAAATCAACCGCCTGATCGGAAAAAAAGAACTCAAGAAACTCCTCCACTGTGACCTAAAAGTAACACAGTTATAAATTTATAAGAATTAGGCAGTCTGAGCTGCAAGAATAAGTGAACCAGATATCTAGAACATGGTATGTCCACAAGGAAGTTATAATACCGGAAACTTGGAATCAGCTACCATTGTAAAGCCCTCAGGAACTGCAGAAACGAAGTCAACCAGACTTACAATAATTGAAACTGGTAAATATAACAATGCTGGTACAAATTTTCAATTTTTCAAAAAGGGATGAGCTACAAGCCTATATGAATAACAACCAAGAAAAAAGGTAAAAAAGAGAATATAACGTAAGTAGTAACAAATATAACATAAAAACATAAATTATCTTTGATAAATGTGAACACGGCTTCAAGCAGAATACGAAGTAGTTATGTAACAGCTCATGCATGGAGGTGACGTAGGAGGCGAAATAGTAGCCATATTAGGTAATCTTTACTTCAAGACAACTAGCATGAACATCAAGTCACGCCAAAACTGACATTTTCTTCAATTTGTTGGCAGATCATTTTAGCAAGTTTTTGCAGAGATTCAGTATCAAATCTCGCCAGAATTCCCTCACAGAAAAGACAGATGAACATGCAAGACATAATTCACTGATGAGCACAGTATATTAAAGCATTCATGTGCTATACTCTTCTTGTTAAATTGGGTTATTATACTTCTAAAGCATGACCAAATTGATTTTTTACTACACAGAATACTACCTGACATACAGAAGACAGTTATTCAGTACAATATCTTCTTGTATTATCAGCAAGTAATACTAGAGACACATAAGGTACTTTACAACTTGGAAACAAATGTATAATATGACTAACCCTGTGGAGGATCATAATCCACTAGCTCCCATGCCAGAGACTTCCCAGATGCTGAACAATCTATGTTCTGTACATTTTCTACATTGTTTTCTGCAATGTCTTGCTGCTGAATAGATGTTGATACAATTTCTGGCTCTCCATTAGCCTGGGGTACGACATCGTCTGGTGTCAAACCATCTTTATCCCTGTCTTGCATCCACATTGAACATAAAAAATCTTACCTGAACATAGAGCAATGCAGTGGTATAAGATAGCTCAGACAGTACCTTTCTATTAGGTTTGACTCATCCACCGATTGTCTGCAGCTCTCTACCTTTTCAACTATCGCACATCCATTCTCTAGGCTATTTGACCCTGTAGTGGACTCCTACATCCAAATCAAAAGGTTTTGTAAGGACAACTGAATCAGTCAAACAAGTTTAATAAGGATTCCATAGATTTCCTCAGCAAGAATATCCAGGTATGCTGCTTAAAATCAACGGATTCCAGTTTCTTAAGAGCTAAAAAATGTTTCCAATTCCTCTCTTCTACTTTTGCATACTTCTGCCAGTACTATAAGCTTTTGGGGGGAAATGATCCTTAAGCCACCATACATGCAGCTTTCAGAACTTTGTGAAACAGATTTTGGTTTTTAGAACATTTAAAATAGACCATGCTGTCAAATTTTATACAGCTTTTTCAATAAACACTATTCTTTAAGAAGATAGTTTTAAGGTAATTTTGTGGAATAACCTATAAAAAGATGTAAAAGCTTCAGAGAGATACTTGATGCCTTCAAAGAACCAATTCAGCATTTATCACATGCATAGAATTCTCAACCTTTTGATGTGCAATATGAAGTTTTACTCGAGGTTGCAGTGGAAATCATCAGTCCAGCTCTGGACTTCCAAATCTAGGTTTTCTGCCCTATGTAATCACAACCTACGTTAAATATAAGTCCTTCACTTTGGCAACCCATTCCAATTCCAGTCCTACATAATATGAGTTCTACTTGTGATTGGGAAATCTCCACTCAAACAAGAATAAACCCAATTCCGCGTTTCAAAATTATCCATCAATAGAATCAAAACCAGAAGAAAAAATATTTTAGGCATGCAACTCTTTGAAAAGACACAACGAAAACGAAGAAAGCATTACTCAACTAGACATGCAATCAACCAGCAAAAGTTCACCACCAAAAACTTGGCTTCCATATTCAGAAAGTGCATGGTAAATATATCCCTGATTCTAATCTTTGCCAAATGAAATTCTGTCAATTTTTTACTGCAGGAGAAACCCTTTTAGTACTGCCAAATATAATTTAGCAATGGACTTTTTCAAAGAAATAATAGAGGAATAACAGAAGGCAAATCTACACTTCAAATCCAACCAAACAAGTAAAACCTATGCAGCTAAAAATTTGGCAAATGAAATTCTGCCAATTTTTTCCTGCAGGAGAAACCCTTTTGGTACTGCCAAATATAATTTAGCACTGGACTTTTTCAAAGAAATAATAGAGGAACAACAGAAGGCAAATCTACACTTCAAATCCAACCAAACAAGTAAAACCTATGCAGCAAAAAATTTGGCAAATGAAATTCTGCCAATTTTTTCCTGCAGGAGAAACCCTTTTGGTACTGCCAAATATAATTTAGCAATGGACTTTTTCGAAGAAATAATAGAGGAATAACAGAAGGCAAATCTACGCTTCAAATCCAACCAAACAAGTAAAACCTATGCAGCTAAAAATTTGGCAAATGAAATTCTGTCAATTTTTTCCTGCAGGAGAAACCCTTTTGGTACTGCCAAATATAATTTAGCAATGGACTTTTTCAAAGAAATAATAGAGGAATAACAGAAGGCAAATCTATGCTTCACATCCAACCAAACAAGTAAAACCTAAGCAGCTAAAAATTTGGTTGCCAACATTGTGACTTTTCCATGAATTTTCTTTTGACTATTATGTGGGTTACACATAGGTAAAATACACTTAAGAACTACTCTCATTTTAAGTATTTTTCCAGCATTGAATAAAACGCTCAAAGCCTGGAGAAGCTCCCAAAATGCATCAAGCTCATCCATAGATTAATGATTATATGTGTAACTACTAAACAAAAGGAAATTAACCTGCTCATCTGCGATTGATTTGATGTCACGATTATTCTGAGACCAACCATCATTTATGAGCTTATAAGCTTCATCACGTGACAGGAAAGATGTAAAGAAAAACTGCAATAAAAGAAAGATTGTCAGATATCATGATTCCTGAAGTCATCAAATTGTAAGACGCTATGTGCTGTTGAAGTCTGGATTGAAAGCCATACCTTCTTTTCCCCAGCTATTATTTCAATTGCGGTAGGAAAAATAGCTGCTGCTTTTGCTCTTCTTACAGATGTGACTTCATTAAAAGGGATAATTTTCTAAAAGTAAGGGCAAAGTCAAATCCATCAAGCAAATAAGGTCTAATAGAAAAGTCACAGGCCATAAAATTAACACCAACATAAGACATATCAAGAAGATAAAAGGATGCCCATCTCCAACAGTGCTGCAGACACTAATCATGTAAACAGAACGCCAATATTGTTAAAATTTAGAAAAAGACCACCAACACAACTGCTTATTAAATGAATATACGAACTCAAGTTTCCTTCCAAAAAGCAGGTTGAATTTTGACACCAATGAAAAAATCAACACTTCAAAGACCAAAAGATAGAATTAACAAAAGAAGATCTTGCCCAATCTGTTAATTCTTGAAAATCAACTACATTGCGTGCTGCCTCACTATTTAAACAATGATTACCAAATGAATTACAACCCATATGTTATATCCAGTTTCAAGTCTCTGAGTTTTTGTGAGAGAAAGAGACGGTGAAATGTTTGTTTTGACTGTGTACCTAAGCATCCTTAACAGATTTTCTACGTCTGACTGTATGTGAGAGAGAGAGAGAGAGAGAGAGAGAGAGATAGATTATACAACTCACTTATGACAAAAGTGACTAAGTTCTTCAAGAAAATGTACTTAACACTCCAGCCCTGAGTTCATTAGAGATGGGAAGTATCAGGGCAAGTTCAATCCCATCTAACATGGGTTTTGTAACTTCATTCATCCAATGACTCCCACCGAAACAATCAGAACAGAACATACATTTAAGCTCTCTGCTTTGCTGCATTACCAACATGATTCAGTACACATTGAATTGTTTTAGCACATCTAGTCCTTCATTATACTATCAAATGCTTACATATAGAATAACTTCCTATCAAGTTTGAGTGATGAATTTGTAAAACTGAACCAACAAAAAACTGGAGAGGACTTCTTATTTGACATATTAAACAAATGAAAGAGACCCTAACCACAGCCATGTCCTAGTATAGTACACCAAGCATTAACTATTAAAAAAATATAAGGAATTGACAACTAACCCTTGTTTCAAATCCAAATAGGTTGGAATAAAAGCAGATATAATGAGCAAACAGGTACATGTGACCCTGCAACCAACAAATAACATTAACCATTAGCAGTATCTTACACCCAAATAATTAACAATTATAAGAAAGGATTAGCAAGCACATAGGCCCAAAAGTGTCCAAAATAATAGTTTCAACATTCCTTGTGCCAGTGTAATAGAACAGCTAACTTGATTTCATCATTTGCTGTCTCACAAATGCCACCTAAAAATAAACAATAGACAACCAAAGAACATGATACACATAACAATTACCTGAAGAAGAAAATTCTCTTGCAATGCACAATTGAAGTCTTGAATAAGAACCTGGCAAATTTTAATAAAAAAGAAAGAATCTAAGCATCCCCAATGAAAAGACACAACTGGTCAAAAGTTGGAGCCAAGAGAAATAAATTAAATCAATTACAAAATACGAGTGGATCCAAATGAAGTGAAAATAAGGTCGCCTCAGGGGGAAAAAAAAAGGAGAAGAAGAAGAATAGAAGACCAGTAAAATCATGAAAGAAGAGGAGAGAGAAAATAGCGTTTACTCAACCAAATGAGAAGACCAAGCAAATATGAGATACTCTGCACTATAAAGTTCAACTCCACCCATTCAGGAAAAAACCACTATATGGAAAACTCAACTTGCAATTTTCCCAGCATGCTTAGTACAAGCATTCATTCCACAAGAGGAATAGTTAAATTAATAAGTCACGGCAAGACAGGGAAAAAAGCATAGATAGTCACTCACTTCATCCTGGGGAAGACGAAACAGTTGCCGGTACTCTTCACTTCTCAAAAATAACTGATTCTGGTACCAAAACAGGGAAAAAGACTTAACAAGAGATGCATTCAAACTGCTAATAATTATGCTATAGCCATTAATACTTCCTCGCATTTCCTTCCAACACCTAATACACAGAAAATAGAAGCACAAGAATTGAACAGATCAAAACCTCAATATACTCTCTAGCCTCCCAGTTCATTCGAAAGAATATCTTGCATTTACCTTCCCCAACTATCCTAATTATACATGACTCAACTTATCTTTTATTACAAAGTGTCTCTTTACCTCACAATCACTTTTTTTCTTTCAACTCACAAGCACATTGTTGGACTATTTATTGATTCTGTCCCCAGTTCCTTATTAATTTGAATACACTTAAGACCCGCAGGAGAATTTCCTAGTAACTCTCTTGAGTGCTTTTGGATCCCTCATAAAGATCGATTCTTGGCTTCAATTTGTAGAGTGCAGTAGTGCACTTCAACACTAAAGAATTAGAAAATCATACCATGCAAAAATTAGTAAAACGCAAATTTAAAGCCCTATCATATAAATACCAAGGTCAAGAAGCCAGAAAGTTTGTATTTACATCTTCCTAAACCCTTCCTCAGCTGAAATTTTTAATCTATTTCTTAAGCAATTAAAATAAAAGAAAACGCTAGAACATAACAACCAATTGCTACTTATCAACATAATCGAACGCAAAAACGAAAACCGCGGGAAGCGCATTATTGATGAGAGCTAAATTTTGAAGCAATGATCAAAGTCAATTAGAATCTGAACCTGAGAATCGACGAGCTGTCTAGAAGAGGAAGGAGAGCGATCGAGGGAGGAAGGGCGATCCGGTGTTTCGGCAAAGGAGGGGTCCGAGGCGGTCGCATTGGAGACTTGTCGTGAAGGTGTACGGCTCATGGAAAGCGCCGGCGACGGGGTAAGTGAGGGCTCCACCACCTTCTCCGACGCCACTGCCGCCATGGCGGTGTATATATATATACAGATGGATATAAATATATGTATGTATATACAGGTAGAGAGAGAAACTGTCGGTTCGATAAACCTTGAATGAATTCAAGCGTCGGGTGGGAGTAGAAAGAGTGGAAGTTTAGCTGCAGTGCGCTCTTAATAAAGTTTTGGCAACCGCTTTCAAGTTCCCGCAAAATAGACAGACGTTGACGTATTTCATACGTGGCTTCTCAACTTTATAATTTCCTTCTTACTTTTAAGTGGAATAATAATAATTTTTTATTAGAAGTATTTTCCTTTTCTGGAACAAAATAAATTTGATTGGTGATTTGGGCATTTAAGCAGAGCTGTTTGGATAGTAGATTATTTGAAAAAATTTTAAATAATATATTATAATATTTTTTTAATGTGATGTATATGAAATAAAAAAATAATTAAAAAATAAGTTGATGATATAAGAAAATAAATTTTTACAAATAATCCACTTCGTTTTTTCTATTCGGCGCTCTAATGATAGAATATAAGCACAATAAAAAAGAAAAAGTAGATCAATTATTAATATTTGAAAATTATCACTCATCCCCTGAATTATAATAGTTTTACACACAAAAAATGGATACTTTGACCAAAAAATATAATATTGGGGCCACTTCTTATTTGATAGACAAATCCATTATGTTTTTATGATCTTTTTGAGTTAAATGGAGTATTATTTTGTTACTTTGCTTTAGATTACTCCCTCCGTCCTACTTTGATAGTCCTGATTTTTTTTTCACACAGTTTAAGAAAAAGTAGTTAACTTTTTTGGAACAATCAATTTAGGTAACTATTTTACAAAAATACCCTCACATTAATTAGAATACAACTTTATGGAAACTTGAATTGATGGTAAAAAAAGAATGAACTCTCATTAAATGGGGTAGGTTTATAGTAACAACAACTTACATTGAATAAGGGTATTTTAGGAAAATTAAAATATAACTGCATTCTTCAATTGGAAAGTGGACTACAATTTGCGACAGATAAAAAAGGAAAACAGGACTATCAAAGTGGGACGAAGGGAGTAAAATTTTTCTTGAAAAATGTTTATGTGGATGAATGTGAGAATATTGCGAGGGATAATTTGAAACTAATTTTGAGTGCATGTTTGAAAGGTGGACCAAGGAGCAAGTCATACAAAAGTCGATGGGGCTAGGCGGCTTGCCGTCTTTGCTATGTCAATTGCGTCACTACAAGGCTAAATTGATACACTTGCAATATATATAGTAATTACATGAATCTATATGATTTATAACTTTGCAATTTTTTTTGTAGCATTAATTAACTGACTATTTTTTCTAGATTCATCTCATACTCCAATCTTTGAGAGGATATATTTTATACGACTGCTTGGTAAAATCTATCTGCCATTAATTAATTCCACTACTCTACTACATTCGCACACAAATGCATTGAACTCTGACATGTTAAAAGTTGAAACTCACGAATGTATTTGCAAAGTTTAAATGAATACCCTTTATAATTTTAAAATTTTACAATTACCTCGATAGATGGTTTTCTGTTCCGTTACACAATCAACATTAGCAGTAGGAGCCAACACAAGTTGGCTCAATCAGTGTGTGATCTATAAGAAAAATTATTATAAGCGATCTATGATTCTGAAAACATGTTTTAATTTATAATAGTGATTGTAATCGAATCCATCAAAACCCTTTGTTATCAAAATTTTTTTAAAAAAAATTTTTTACTAGTAGGAGAAATTGGATGAGTTGGTTACTTGGTTGGTCAGTCTTGCCAAAATTGGTGCTTAATCCTACTATTATAGTACGTTTTTCTTCATGTAGAGGTCCCCATCCCCAAGATGCTTCCATTCCATATGGTACTACGTAAAGGTCCCCAACCCCATGGTGCTTAATCCGACTGGTGCCGCTAGCCTCTTCCATTCTGAGACACTACTCTCTTCAATTTTGAGTTTTTGACCAACTTCTTTTCTCCATTTCCAGCCTCCGTTGCTTGTTCATCAGATACAAGCACATGGTACTGTGAATTAAGCTTGTTTTTCAGGTTTTACTATAACTAGATAAGCTTCCCCATTATTACCTGCGTACAAGGAATCTTGTTTTCTTGTAAGCTGTCTTTAGTTGAAGTATCGATTTACTACTTTTTATACACTCAGTATTAAAATGGGCATTAACTAGTTTATAGGCAATTACGTATATCCTATTTAAAGTATCGGCTCTTTACAGATATTTTATTTTCAAATATTTAATTTATGATAAATATATTAACATTTATAATTAAAAATTAAAAGTGTTAAAGTAATATTCTTGCAAAAAAAATCAGCAGGTTATCTATTTAATATAAATTAAATATTTTTTAAAAAATAAATGGCCTCATAAACTATTAATTTTTTATGACTTTCATCCATTACATGAGTAAAGTATTGGCTCTTTATAGATATTTTATCCTGAATCATTTAATTTATGTTAAATACATAAATATTTATAACTAAAATTGAAAAAGTGTTATATTAATATTTCTATGGAAGAAAAACTGGTAGGTTTTGTGTTTAACAAAAATTAAATATTTGGGAGTAAATACAAATCTGTATTTGAGAATAAATATTTGTGATAAAGTAAATGTTTGAAAGTAAAATACATGTAAAGAGCTGGTACTTTAAATAGGCAATACGTATTTGCCTATAAACTACGCTCGTTAAAGTTTATTAATTGTTAATTAATTTGTAATACTTTGCCATTCATTGGACATGTGGCACAAAGGACAAATCAGGTACAAAATTCTAATTTCACTCTCTAAAATAATATTTTAATCATTTGGACTGAATTTGTAAAGGATTAGTAACCTCAGGGGAGGTCAGTGTAATTGTTCAAACCATAGGGGAGGTAAGTGTAAATGTCAGAAACCTCAGGGGAGGTTTCTGAAATTATCCCTATATTAAATGATACTTGAGTTATTTCTCCAGGAACCTTGCATCATATAATGGGCCTATTGCCCGTGTGATGTCCTTGACAAATACAACCTCCATCATTCTTCTATGAACTCGGGGTACAGCTGGGCCTGCTATCCCGCCAATCTCGTCACCGTTTGGGCTACAGCCTATTTTGTGAATCGTATCCCTTTCACTCAAATTCTTTGATCCACCTTAGCTTATTAACACAAACCACAAAAATGAGCTTTTAGCCCAGTACGAGCTTCTGTCTTTCTCGGATGATCCCCTGGATATAGCAGAGACTCCCGTACCTGAAGATTTTCTGGGTAGAAGTCCGTAGGCTCATGTCTAGCAAAATATTCTGGCTTCAAGCTTTGAAAAATGCTCCTATATTTCTTCTGTTATCTTGACAAATTATAGATACATCTTGCATTAGTTAAAAGAATATAATTGGTATTTTTATTCGTTAACCAAGTTACACTACGTACTCTGTCATTATTATTTTCCTAATTTTAGCATCTGACTGATTGAACGAATGTTGGCTACATTTATCTTGGATGAAGTCTTCATTTCATTAAAAGAAATCATTGCAAGTGTTTGAAAATTGTGGGTATTTAGAATAGGGCATTTCAGAAAATCTTTCTCCCAGTGTGACCAATTACATACCATGAGCTTTGAGCATCTTGAATTCCTTAAAGAGTGATAGGTTGAAATGTGGTAATTGCCTAAGTGTGTTACCATAGCTTCTGTAAGTCAAAATTTGGACTTTAGATCATATGTTTGTTATTTATATGACCATAAAAGGTCATATTGCCTCTATTACTACTAATTAATCCACAAGAACGAACTCTCATGAATTATTAACTGTGAGAGATAGTAGTCAGGGAGTTAAATTTTCGCCTGATAGATTAGGATTCAAATCTTGGTCAGGAAATTATTTGTGGGGTGAGGGTGTTCAGGGGTTGGAAATTGGGGGGGGGGGGGGGAAGCTCTTATGAGTTGTACATTGGAGCAAAAGCTTGAGTATAGTCCTAAATTAGCAGTCAAGTCAAGACTCCGATCTCAATTGAAGACAAGCATATACTCGTGTTTCCACCAAGCCACAAACAAATCCAGAAAATCACACACTATAAAGGAAGGAAGTATGATGGACCGTAACAGTGAAAGGGAATCATTGAGGGAACCCACCTTTGAATGCCACCACTTTTTCTAATTCCAATACTCTTGCATCAGACTTTAAGACCCCTTTGTTTTTCCCTTTTCAAAAAGCAAGGAGCAATTGTGTAGTTCCATTGGCCCACTGCGTACCATACCACAAAGCACCTTCCTTTTGGGAAATCTGGTGCGACTTAATGAGCAGCAGTAAAATATTGAGCTAATCATTTTAATCACCAGTTATTATAATTTCAAATTTCATGGGATTTGTGACCCACATGACAATTTCTATCAGCTTAGCTATTAACATACCTAGTCCACATCAACAGTTTAAAGCTCAATGTAATTATGATCAGCATACATGGTCAGATCCATTGTACCATGCGAGATGTGCGTCTTATTGCAAAAACTTTTGAAGGTACATATATATATGTTAACAGCATTTTATTCGAGGTGTTTACGCTGCGTGGTTCCTTTTCTCCTCTTCGGTTATAAGCTTTTCATGCCAGAATTAATTATAAGGGTTATGCATCCTCCAAATGTTTACTTCCTACATGTTATCTTGTTGATCTGAATTTAAGATTTTCTATAAACTACTCCTGTTAAATTGCTGATCAAATGCTTGTATTCTCTCTTCAATTTCTGTTTCCTTTTTCTTGTTGTTGTTGTGCGTGGTAGAAAGTGCAAATGGTATTCTCAAATTCTGTAAAGGAGGTGACATAAGTTTCCCATGATTATCCACCATTCAAGCTATAATTTCCAATGCCCTTTTACAAAAACCTATGAAGCAATGAGATATTGATTATCATAATTCTATTTCTCTATCACATCGGCTGTCATCTACATATGTGTTTGCTTTAAATTTTGTTAGAACAACATGATGGCCTAGTCTTTTCTCCAAAAACTTTATAGTTAGTTATCATTTCTATTTATATAGTACAAAAGAGATGTCTCTCTAGAACCACAAAGCTAAAAAGTGCGTTTCATAAAACTGAATTTGAAATCTGAATTCATTAAGTTATTAAATTGTTAAGAACTAAATTTGATACATTTGAACGCATATCACATTAAATGATAAGTGAATAGCTTATCACATATTTTTCGAAAAATCGAAATCTGAAATTTGAATCCATTAAGTTATTAAATTGTTAAAAACTAAATTTGATACATTTGAGCGTATATCAGATTAAATAATAAGTGAATAGTATATCACTTATTTTCTGGAGTAAGTTTTGATTAGAAAATTTAGTGTCGCTTAATTAATTCAGATGTTTTATTTTTTGTTATTAAACGCATATGAATATATTAAGATTTGAACTCATTAAATTTAAATGTTTAATTGAGTTATCAAAACAGAGCCTAAATTGGATCACATGTGTTCTCATAAATACCCTCGACGAAATCTAACTAAAGTGGGAAAAAATATTCCACCTACATGTAGACATGAGCGTGGATCAATTAACCGCTCCGTCCACCATATGACTGATCCGACTAACACCTTACAGGCCAGTCATTTTCTGATCCTTATCCGCTCCGCATATCAACGGCTCCCCGATTATAGGGTACCTAATAAGATAGAGTCGAGTCAACGGGTACTCGTCTCGCCCCACTTATTATTTAATTTTTTAAAAAAAAGTAATTTATACTAATTTAATTTTGTATTTTACACATTTACTTAAGATTTAATAAAGATTTTTTTCTCAAAAAAGTCTCCCACCAAGAAACAAGCATGCGAAGAGAATTCAAGAAAAAGGGAAAAAATTTAAAGGAATTCAAAATCAGTAAAACTTTGAAATAAGTAACGCATTTTTTTAAATATATGTTCCACATTAATTAAACTCTTTTCTATAAAATATAAGATCATGGCCTCTATAAATAAATCTTGTAAATAAACTATAGTCTCTCATATTTAAAATGTAATTTGTTCAATAAAATTGTTTATTTAGCTATAAAAATATTATTTTATAGTATGTGTATAAAAATAAAAAATATATATATGCGGGGCGGGTCGGGTACCCGCGAATTTTTAATTATGTGATACTAACCCGCCCCATTTTAATGAGTATCCGACCCTCTTTTGATCTGATCAAATAATATAGATCTTATATCCTAAATTTTTGAATCGGATATGACGGGTTTTCAGTTATCAGATAATTTTGCCCACCCCTGCCTACATGTCACCAAAAGCTGTCACTTTAATTCAAAAAACCTCTCTACCTTAAGAAATTAACACGCTAAGTCTTTCCTCCTTTCCTACTATTTTTTTTTTTTATCTTATCCACCGAATTAAAGAAGCCAAAAGAATCAAGAAATGAAGAAGAATTTAGACTAACAATTAAGGAGTTTTGAACGTAGCTGTTTAAAAGCTTCATAATTAAGTGTCACACTTGACACTGACTTCGTATATATCTTAATTCATAATGTTCATATTATTATGGAACGCAGTAGCATGTCATGTATATTATTTTTTTCATCTAAATATGTGCAACCCACCGTCATCTTTAGATTAATATATTTTACAATTGCAGGATATCTAAAGTAGTAAAGTGATAAAAAAAAAAAAAAAAGTTTTGGAGAATAGATTTGAGCCATCGGTTGACCTGGTGGCTCTCTCAAAATAAACGACACATACAAGACAACGAGAAGGGAATTCATCTTAGTCAAGTTCTCCCGTAGGCATAGATAATACAAGAAGAAAAAAATTAGATAATAGGAGGATCACATTCATAAACTATTGAATTTCCCCCTGATCTTTTCAACTTTTAATCTTGGTTTCCTTTTCAAGCTGACACAACAAATGTCTTACTCACCATTAATATCAAAATCAAAGATTATCTTCCTTAAGAATAACATATTTCTTCTTAATTTATTGTTTCTTTAAGGATTTCTCTCATTGTTGGTCTTTTTCAAGGCTTCGATACATTATGTCATTCAAAATTAAACTCTACTGAAAGAATGGATCATTTGGACTGAAATTTGGCAGTCATTAGTAATTATGATATAAAACGCGACAATTACGTCAAGTAAGTATTACAAAATCACGCAACTCTGAAAAACCTGACGTTTTGACCAGAAAACAGCCACAATATGGTGTTATACAACAAAATGTGTCGTAAGCACTCTTAAATCTATCAACGTTCATCCTTGAATTTTGGTTCAACAAAAAAGTCTCGAATTCAAGAATTTTGGTTCTCTTGCTTTGTAATCAATGTTATAGTAACCAAGACTTTGCAAAGGGCCATATTAATTTAGTTACGTGTGTGTCTGGAACTCAAATTGAACTCAACTTAATTTGTAGTTAGGTGAAAGATCCCCTATTCTTGTCCCTTATAAGATTTAGAGGGTTTGTTTGGATTGCGGTTTATTTGTCAAAATATATTTGCTTATATCATCATTACAATTTTCAACGCACCTTTTTATCTTCCCAATTACCTTTTCATCTCACATACATCACATTACAAAAAGTGCAACAGTAAAAATATCTCTAATAATTCACAATCCAAATAAAGAGTCTCCCTTAAAATAAAGAAAGAAAGAAAGAAAAGGAGAAAAAAGAAAGATTCCGTTTTGCAGTAGCCCATAAACTGTTGGCTAATTGTAGTTTGTCTCGCTGAAGCAATATTTGGATTGTCATTTTTTCCCAAAAATTTTTTACTTTTTTCGTTAACATATTTTTTAACAATTTTTTTACCTCACATTTATCAAAACGCTATAGTATATTTTTCTCCAAAAACTCTAGAAAATACTAATCCGGACGAGCCAATATTAACTTAGAATACTACTTTTTTTGTTTTGATACTTTACGAGATTATACCCGTAAAGTGTTGTAAATTCCTCAAACCAATCAAAATGAACCCATGATTATAGGACTCAAAATCGCCAAAACTTATCTCTCCTCTCTTCTTCCTCTCCCTCACTGTTGCCTTTCCTCAAATTATTAGTCCTAGACAAGGCACGGACTGTTTTGGACGGGACGTGACATGCATGGATCCCTACAGTACTCTCTATTAATTCCCCATGATTGCTTCATTTAGCACAAAATAATCAATCAATCTGCAGTTGAAGCGGGAATACTACACTATAACTTATTATGCTTCAATAATGATAGTATGTAGCATGATGGAGCAAATCAAAACAAGCCATGCAAGAATAGTTTGCGACTTTGAGTATTGGATGCTCTCGGAAGCTAGGTGCCGAGCATCGGACCCTTGGCCTGGTGGGAGAGAAGCGAAGACATTATTGTCGCAAGTCGCTACTTCAGTGACCACCAAACAGCCAGCCAGCCCTCCTTGATCGATAGAATCATGCAAATGCATGCATGCATACGCTATCAAAGTAGCATGACCGACAAGTCCCTGCCAGCTGCTTGATCAGTTGTTCCTAAGGAATTAGGGTTAATATTCATTCAGGGCTTCAATGGTCACAGTAACATATACAAGTCGTGTCCTCTCATGACTACCAACTATTTGGATACTGATGGAGCATGCACGCTCACACGTCTTTTTCTTCCATTTCCTGCTCTGAAGTTTCGACCTCTTTGTCAGCTCTTGTTTCTGCACCTCATTGACATTTCTCTGCATGTGTGCATGTTTTCTTTGGGGGTCCCCGAATCCAATAATTTCATGGTATTTTCCCAGCTCGTACATTTTCCTGGGATTGCGTTCCCTTTTTTTTTCTTTTTAATCTTTAAGGCAAAATAGTACGTCCAAGCCTATGAATAGATTTCTTAGTTACTTGGCCTTTTGCACGATTTATATATAGATTTTTTTTTTTGGGTGTTCGAAAATACGAAGCTTATGCTATATGATCATATGATTATCAGCAAGGTTACATAATTATATTGTCCTTTTCATTTGGGGCAGCTTACTGCAAAGTATCAAATGTCAATACCTTGCCTTTATCTTTTGTCAATTGTTACATCCACATTGTCCCTTCCTCCTTTAATCTTTTCATTTTCATGACCAAACAAAAAGGAATAGGAACGGGTATTTGTCTATCCAATTCTGACAAGTGCAAGTTTCCATCATGTTGACCAAGATTAACTAGGTCCCTTTCTCCTCCCCACTACTCCCCCCCCCCCCCCCCCTCTTCCCCTTCAATCCCCACTGCCCTTTCTTTCTTAAAGCAAGGGTAGGTTCTAGTAATCCTGATCCCTTGAGATTCACAACAATCCACGGCATCGAATGTCGTATTCGAATTATTAGAGGTGTGTGATGATTGTCTGGAACATCTAACGGTATTGTTAGCAGTACGAAATGTTTGTTTACTCTGTTGCATTTTTATTGTATGGTACTATAGTATGAAGGAAGCCTGCTTTTCTATTGACTAATTATGAAGAATTTGTGACAGGTACTAACTTTTCTTATTGAGTTTTCTCTGCTTTTCTTTTGTTCACTTTTTTTTATTTTATTTTTACTTGAATTGGAGAAGTGAGAAAGTAACCCGGGGGGGGGGGGGGGTTCAGATTAGATATAGTAGCATTTTTTAACAGGTGACTTCTTAACCAGTACAGACAAGATCATAGTTATAATAGTGTAATGAGCCATCAAGACTTGGTTCTTTAGGCCTTGTCTCGACTGTATTTTAATTATTTTTTTACTTCGTATATATTAAATCGTTATAATATTTTTTTTTTATATAAAAATTTCATAAAATAGCAATTTAAATGGATTCAAAATTGCCTATATCTATATGGTTTGCTGATCAAAAACTCATTTTTTTTCATCGAAACAGTAGTTTTATATTTTATTATAAAAACTTTACAGTAACTGGACAAGAATTCAAACAAAAAGCACAACAGTCCTGCAATGTTCATTGATGCACTAGCATTTAAGATTGGGGTTTACCATTGTCCGGATTCCAGATCTTTGAAAGCTAGCTCTCAAATCGCTTGCAACCTTCTCTACTCCAGGCATAAAGAACTGATCGATTTGGAGAAGCTAGCATACATAGATTACAGGTATTAGGAAATTTACGAGTCAAAAACAAGTCTTCCAATTCATGTCATGATTTTCAACATTCCCAAATTGACTTTCTACTTTTTAGGTTGTAAAGCGAAGCGGTGATATTCCCAAATTAATAATTCCCACTTATATTCCTTCTTATTTTCAGCAAAAGAATTCCGACCACCAACTGCGGAAATTCTTTGTTTTAATTGCCACTGGTTACATAACACCTGCGGTAGCGAAGAAGGAAGTGTAATTATGTGTCAAAAAAGCACGGATTTGTGGGTCCCATGTTCCCCAATTAGTGAGCCTTTAGATTCTCTATTTATAAACTTCAAGTCCACTCCATAGCTTAATCAACATATAATAAGTATTTTGTCATCTAGTTTTTGTGTTTTAATGCCTTTCTTTCTTCGAAACCCCCCGCCCACCCACCCCAGCAAAAACCCTCTTTTCCTTTTTTTCTTTTTCGGTAGGTATAATGTCTCATTACATATTCAAAGAAAAGGATATCCCTTATTCCAAAGCCCCACAATTTCCTCGAGTTTGGACTTAATTTTATGATTTTGACTATCGAGTATATCTTTTGAGCAAAAGGCTTTATTTTTCCCTATTTTCAGACTTAATTCAGAGAGTTTTTCTTCTTTTCTTTTTTTTTTTCTTGATTATGAATGCTCATTAAGCACTCATTGACACACTTAATTTACACTCATTTATTCTATAAATAATACACTAATAATTATTATCCTTCTGTACGTTTATAAATTTTTTAAAATTAATTTTACTGGGCATTCATTAGACGAATCTTTGTATATTATAATAAAATTTTCAAAAACAAAAGACGCCATACAAATCACTATCATAATTATTATCTCCTTTAGTGGTGCTAGTGGGATTTTCTCCCTTGTTTTTAATGTCAAAAAATAGGAGTGGTAATGCTAGACTAAAATTCCTAATCCGGGGGCTGTTAGGAATTGATTTGTGAAGATCGGGCTGCAAAGAGAAGACAGCCGACGTGATGATGCATTGAGGCTTCGGCCCGCTTTTGAAAAGACGTGTAGTCTAAAGAAGGAACAGAGGTAGGTCCCACATCTGGGCCATCCAACGGTGAGAAATCACCAGTGGTCCCCACTTTTCTCATTTCTCCATCTCTGCTTCGGACCACAACCTCTCCCCATTAGGCCTTAGTTACTTGTCAGCCTTCCGCCAGTCAAACTGACCTCCTCCTGGTCCTGGGAGGGGAGGCTCTTTAGCCATTTAAGTACGATTCTTTTGCTATCCACACACCAAGTCTCAGATATGTACCTAATACGTATACATGCAAAAAAAAAAAAGATTCTCAAATAAAAGTGAAGCTAACAATAACACGGGTGACAATTAAAAGATTAAAATAATAAATTAGTTTGTAAAAATAAGTTATATGAAACAAAACAACTTAAAAAATACAAAAGAGTGTTAGATTAATATGAATTCCTATCAAATTGTCTTATTTTAAACACCCAAATTAAATATAAAAAATATTTAAAATGCACAAAACACCTTAAGAAATACTCAAATTTAAAATACACCTAACAAAATACATCACCAATATCCCATTCCTAATTCCATCCCATTCTCACCACTTTCCTTATCTTGCGACTCTGTTAGCAAGCAGTAGTCTCTTCTTGCCCAACTATCTGCAATTTGCAGTCCTATATTTTTTTATCCTAGTAACCTCCCCTTTCCCCATCCAATAAGTCTCATATTTTTCTCCTAATAGCCATATCTCTTATCTTATTTGCTGCTTTATTATCCCCCCTATCATACCATTCTTTCTTCTATCATGTAGCCACAACTCCCTCTCTACTACAGTTTAACTTCTTATCAGTCCCATAATCTCACCTTCCAACTCTTGGGCTGGTGGCCACTACCAAGCCCTTAAGGGTTTGGTGGGGTGGGAGTCAAGCCACCAAAAATGCCACTCTTGTGGCTCTTCTTCAAATCCAAATGGGTGCGTAGTACACCCATCTGGTCCGGTGGTGATTCTGTCCCCATCGGTCTCCCGTAGGCTCAGTTGAGCCTCCCCTAGTTAGAGTAGGAGTAGGAGTAGAAGTAGGGATGACAATTGACAAAAAAAAATATATATAAAATCTCATCTTCCAATTTCTTTCACAATCCATTCTTGTCACATTCCTTCATCGGTGATTTATCCTTTATTGCCTCATGCTACTATTCTATATCCTCCACCACTCTCCCCTCGTCTTGCAGCTCCATATTTTTCTATTCAAAAACCTTGCCCTTTTCCTCACCCTGCAAGCTCCACCTCTTTTCCATCTCCTGTCTATTTCTGCGGTTATATATATATATATATATATTTAGTATCTTACTACTTTTTCTAGTAATTCCTTGATCACTGTTTACTATCTATCAACTGTGCAATTCTGTCTTCAATTTCTTTCAATTTAGTGCAGAAAGACTATAGAGAATTTGTTTAGTTATGTGTTAATATTCTAATGGAGAAATTAGTTACATTTTAGTTTAAAACCATGTAAATTGTTTCCTTAAATAAATGCATTTAGTTTAAAACCATATAAAAGTTCAATTAATTGCTCAATTTTTATTTTTTTATACCATTATAATTAACTTGCAGTGATGGGATCAATACCAAAAAATTTCAATTAATCAATTCAACAACATTAAATACCAACAATTTGCAATCCATCATTTCATCAACATTAAATCTAATCCATACTTATTGAAATGAATGCCAAGACATGGTTAAACTAAGTCGCATCTAGTAAGACTTGTTCTTTCAATTTTGGTTTTGTTATTAACATTTATTCCATCTTAATTTGGTCTGAAGCTAAAGTAGCAATTTTTGACCAATTTCACTCAAAAGAAGTGTGCTACTTATTAATGAGCGCATTTTAATACACCTAAATCACATCCAATTTATTGCATTTAATTTTTAAAAAATTTAACATGTGAACTATATTTTGGACACTTGTTAGATAGGCCGTTCAAAATTAATTGGCCTTATTAATGTGATTGAAATTTCTTGAAAAATGGACATATTCTCTCTGAACACTACCATTGTGATGTTATGCACAAAGAGAATTAATTTGGTTTGCAAGTTTCAAGGTAAGATTTTTACGTTTTTCACGAATATATTTTTCAATCATCTTTTTATCTCATATACATTATATTATTTCACTATATTTTTCTACAAAAATTTCAAAAATAGCAACCCAAATGGGAATTTTGTCCTAAGCCTCTGGTGTGTGAATAGCTCGTCCTATGGTGTGGCATTAGCTCAACTTTTTATATACACGAATCTGACCCAGGCATAGAATACCACATGTCACGATCATTTACCGATTTGCATATTCTTTCTTTCTTTCTGCTCAAAATAAAATACTCTCCCCTACTTCGCGGTAGCAAGTAATTGTACTGGTCTCGCATGCCATTGCCATATTGCCACGCTGCAGATTGTATATGCTTGCCTACTTCTATTTTCTACTTTCTCTTCCCGCCTTCGGCAGTCCCCAAAGTCTAAAAATATGATCAGTGAATCAGTGATCACAGTGAAGACACATGACTAAAGTGCGTTCCCTAGTCCACCACGAAAAGGAGTTAGGAGGACTAAGCAATTCCATTCTAGCAAAAGTACCAGTACTATACCAAGCAAGACCAGCAACAGTAGTGCAATAAAGAGAAGGAGAAATACACCCAATCCCAACCCCCCCCCCCCCCCCCCGGCCCCGAACACATCATTCTTCCTCTTCGTGTTCTCCTCACAGCTGCCTCTGCTTCCTCTCTGCATTGCTCTGGCTGCTACTCATTTTCCACTTTTTTGGTATCGTTACTACGTTCAAGAAAATCCCTTTTCAGCTTTGATTGTGCTGTTTGTTCTTTTCTTCTTTTTATCTCCCTAACACACAAATCACGCAGTGGGGGGTTGCTATCAGTTTTTCAAGAGGAGTTAGAGCTCCAGAAGTCGTGTTTTTGCTATTTCTCCGAATATTGTTCCTAGTTTTTGTCAAATCAGATTAAAGAAAAGGGAGAAGCAGGAAAAAGAAAAGGAAGAGGAGCGCGGGGGCTGTGGTGAGAAACTCGTGAGAGCAAGGGAGGGAGATAGGCCAAAACCCTAGATCCGGATTCCTGTTGTTTTTCTGGGTATGGACGCGTTTTTCAGTTTTGCTTACTGAAAATTGTTAACTCTGTATTTATTTTGGAAGGTCCCTTTTGATTGATTCCATTTGGGATCTTTTTGGTCGTGATACTTCTAATATATTCTTCCCTTATTTTGCTCTTTTTAATTTGTTTGCGTGGAATTCAAGTAATTCTGTCTCCCCCGGCCCGCCGTCCCAAATAAACAGAACAGAGAAAGCTAAATTTTTCACCAAATGGCAACAGAAGAATAGGATGTGCAGGGGACTTTTCATGTCTAGAGGAGCGGCTTTTGTTAGTATTCATTTTCAAGGTTGATTTTTGGTGAATTGAGTTAACTCTGAGGTGGTTATTCCCATTTATGGTTTACTAGAATACATAATCTTTTGAGGGAAAGCAATGGGATTTTTTTTAGAATACTGAAGTTTGTAGCGAGCTTTGATGTATAAATTGATCGATATATGATGCCCTTTTAATTCCATTTGTGTCTTTAAAAGCTGCGAGTCTTAGTTGTTCTAACATTGAATCAACCCGAAGTGTACGTAGGTGTAATCGGCGTTATGGTCTTTGTTGATGAAATATTGGTGTGAATCAGATCAATTTTTATTTAGGAACATATCAGTGCAAAGCAACAGATGACTTTGGCTGGTTTCATTCTGGATTTGTAATTTATAGCTCATTCATGGTGAATTATTAATTTTTTTGCAGGTTTTTGTGGAGTTGTCTGGCTGGGGTAGGAATTACATGTGATGATAAAACTTCATAAGAGATGGACAGGTTTCCCGGATCAAGACCACTTCCCAGGCAGTTACCCATTGTAGCTGAGGTGACAAATACTCACATCACTTTGGTGAGGGAGGAGTCCAGTGCTCAACCTAGTCTCCGGTATGTTCAAGATTCAAATTTACGTGCTTCTGTTCGAACTCGAAAGGGGAAGGATAGTCCACAGGAAATAGAGGAACCTATGCATGATGTTGTTTCTATAAAGAGCAGTGTTGATTCGTATGAGGAGCCTGGCTCTACTTCATTTCATGGGGTGAGCCATCCTCCAGAACCAATTGATACAGATTTGATGAAGCCAGTTTATGTGCCGATTGGACAGAACAAAGCAGATGGTAAGTGCTTGGTGAAGAGTCTATCCGTAAAGGGACCTTTCATTGAAGATCTTTCAATCCGCGTTCCTGGTATCAAACCGAGCATCTCTGTTCTTTCTCCTTCAGAGAGCCTGGTAGAAGAACCAATTGACCTACCGGCAGTCTCCTCACCATTTGCAATTCCTCGCCCATCGCAGAATACAGAAGTGAGTCTCCCCCCAGATTCTGAGGAAAAAGAATGTGTTTGGGATGCTTCCTTGCCTCCAAGTGGCAATGTAAGCCCCCATAGTAGTATTGACAGTACAGGAGTTGTAACAGCTATGAGCATTGGGAATAGCTGCACTAGTACGTACAGGAGTGATGGTATAATGAGCGATGGCATGCTTAGTGTTGATAGGCATTATGAGAGTACAAAAATGAGCACTCGAGGGGACTCACTTGAGAGTGCCAAAACTAGCCTTAGCAGAGCAAGTGACAGCAGCGGCCTTAGTGATGATAGTAACTGGAGTAACATAACTGGTAGTGCAAATAAGCCTCATAAGGGAAATGATCCAAGATGGAAGGCTATTCTTGCAATTCGGGCACGAGATGGCATTTTGGGCATGAGTCATTTTAGGTTGCTGAAAAGACTTGGCTGTGGTGACATCGGCAGTGTTTACCTGTCTGAGCTGAGTGGTACTCGTTGTTATTTTGCTATGAAAGTTATGGATAAGGCTTCACTTGCAAGCAGGAAAAAGTTGACCAGGGCTCAGACGGAGAGAGATATCCTGCAGCTGCTTGATCATCCATTCTTGCCAACTCTGTATACTCATTTTGAAACAGACAGATTTTCATGTTTGGTCATGGAATATTGTCCTGGGGGTGATCTGCATACGTTGAGGCAGCGACAACCAGGGAAGCATTTTTCAGAATATGCTGCGAGGTATGGATGTTCTTCTGCTGTTTTCCAGGTCACAGCGCAGTTTTTTTTTTAGTTGGACAAGGCAACATCAAATTAACATAGCTTTTTAATGATTCCTTCCCTTGATTGCATATATTGATTTTGTTTTTTAGCTTTAACCTCAACATCTAGTTACTAACATGTAAGTGAACTATGTTAAGATTACATGCAACGTGAGATAGTGCCCTCCCTTGTTTCATAAGTTGGCTTGCTACCATGTCTGATCTGTGTGGCAAGGACTTGTTTTGTTTGAACATGGTCCTTCAGCTAATCTATAGCCTATGGTTCATTACATCTCATACCTTTAAACATAAACAAGTCATTGGGCATTTAAGCTCTGTATGTGCTACAGAAAATTCAAAATTGTGGATGGATGATGTGCTTGGACATTGGATATACTAGTACTTATTAGACTTGTGATTCATGAAACTAATAGAGTTTTTAGCTATTTTATTTTGTCTCTTTTTAATTGAGTATTTGGTTTATACATTCCTTCATCTATTGGCTGATTGATTACATGATTAGTAGTCCCACACCCCTACTGGGAGGAGAGCAATAGATAGAAAGAAAGAACAAATTATCATTTATCAGCTTTCTACTGTCTGTCATAATGACTTTTAGAAGTCCCTATGTAATTTGGGGGACCAAGTGGGATTAATCCCTGTATTCATTTTCTGTTCATGTTGGCAGGTTTTATGCTGCTGAGGTTCTCTTGGCACTTGAGTATCTTCATATGCTGGGAGTCGTTTACAGGGACTTGAAACCAGAAAATGTTCTGGTCCGTGATGATGGCCATATTATGCTTTCTGACTTTGATCTTTCCCTAAGATGTGCTGTTTCACCAACTCTGATCAAAACCTCCTCAATGGATGACCCTTCCAAAAGAGGAGCTGCATTCTGTGTTCAGCCATCCTGTATTGAGCCTACGTCGGTTTGTATTCAGCCAGCATGCTTCATTCCCCGGATATTTCCTCAGAAAAGCAAGAAAAAGTCTCCAAAACCGCGAGCTGAGAATGCACTTCCTGCTGGCATGCTGCCTGAACTTGTTGCAGAACCTACTTCAGCAAGATCCATGTCATTTGTAGGGACCCATGAATATTTAGCCCCCGAAATTATTAAGGGAGAGGGCCATGGCAGTGCAGTTGACTGGTGGACTTTTGGTATTTTTTTGCATGAACTTTTGTATGGCAAAACCCCATTTAAGGGCTCGGGAAATCGTGCTACATTGTTCAACGTAGTAGGGCAGCCGCTAAGGTTTCCAGACTCTCCTGCTACCAGTTATGCTAGTCGAGATTTGATCCGTGGGTTGCTTGTCAAAGAGCCGCAACATCGGCTTGGGACAAAAAGGGGAGCAACTGAGATCAAGCAGCATCCTTTCTTTGAAGGCGTTAATTGGGCTCTTATACGATGCAGTACACCGCCAGAGGTGCCTAGGCCAATAGAGGCCGAGCTTCCTGTGAAGTTTGGAAAAGTTGACCCCATTGGGGTTGGCAGTAGCAGTAAAAGGATTGTAGGAACAGACGCGATGAAATCAGGGGGTAAATATCTAGACTTCGAGTTCTTTTAGTTTAGTAAGATAGAATTCTCGTCCCTTGTTGTATCGGCGCCAATGGTCCATTCCTCAAAAGAGTTACGAGGTCCTTTGGAAATGTGCTTCAGCCTTCAGGCGATGCTCTGATCCCACGGGAGTTTCCCGTATCTTTTATTAGTGTGCTTCACGCTGTCTTCCTGGTAAATGGAACCGGCCCTCACTGGAAAACTGTTAGATTTTTGAGTTTTTAGCTCGTAATGATCTCTCCTGATGGAAGTTTCACAATGATTTTTGATATTGAAGTGGGACGCCTGCATACTGGTGCATTTATAAGATAACTCCTGTTGTTCTGCTACATCATCCAACGAATTTCCGCCTCAGTTCCATGTGATTCTTCTCTCATTTATAATGGTTCAACACCGCAAGAATCGTAGGGGGGGAACGGCATCCAACTCTGAGCAATGTTGTGCTGATTGGTAGTGATGCTCTGTAAACTTGACAGAATCTGTTGAAGTCTAAAATGGAATTCAATCCAAGTCCTTTTAGTTTAAATTCGAGAAACTTTTCTTGTACCAGTTTGTTTCTATCAGCAGTGGATCTTAACAGCAAGAAACAAAAGTTATTGGACCAAGTTTTTCTTACCTATCGGACGCAGCTACTATAAGATCTTACAAGTAACCCCTTCAGATAATAGCAATAAAATTGTGAAAGAAGAACACGACTTTACCACAGCAATATAAAGGGCAAACAGTAGATTTTAGCAAACAAAGTGATATGAGGGCTGAGGCTCCAGTGGTCCTCTAGATTGGGAGATTGGAGAGAGACCATAAATCTTGAGCGTGTTAGGGAAACGCAATTCCTTACAGATAGATCCTAGGTAGAATGTTTCAAGAAGAATGTATCACAAGAGGATACTTTGGATCTGATGAAAATTGTACTGCTATTTAGCAAGTTGAGCTCTGATTTGAATCCTTGGTAAGAGGAGTATGCATCCCAAGTTCTTAATGGAGTCTTGGCCGGTGCAACTTTGTTTTGAAAGTACTACAACTAATATCCCAGTTCTTATGAGAATTACTGAATGCTGCTGCTTTCACCTCCTGTCCAATGTCCATTGCAAATTCCATTATCATACAAAAGAAACATCAATTTTCTTGACACTTTTAACTCATACTTCTTGCATCAATGTCAAGTGACCGACACAAAATTTAAGTGACCTTGGTATCTTTTTGTTCTTCATCAATCATCTACTAGTTCATGTCACAAAAATAACTTTAACCGGTGGGAATGGCACACCCTCTTTGTGTGTGTGTGTGTTTTTTTTAATGTAAATGGGAGGATTCGAACTCGAAATCTTTCACTTACATTACCTTCTCTGACACTCCCCCTATATGCTTGCAAATCTAAAAGAAAATTTTAAAAATATATATTAAATTTTATTAAAATTTTAGTTGTTGTTGGAGGTTTCGTTTTAGAAATATGGATGGAAGAATTATATTTTTCCTTTTTTTTCTTTTTTTTTTTGGGATAAGAAGTTGTTGGCTCATTAGAAGTTTTGTTAGGCTAAAAAAAATGGGAGTATGTGTATGTGTTTGTGTCTGTCTGTTTTATTGTAGTGGTAGTTATGTAGGAGTGGAAAGTTTAATAAATAAGATGTGGATAATTATTAGTGAATATTGAAAAAGTATATTTGGCAAAACAAATAATGACATTTTTTTTTCTTTCTTAACACCAAACTCTGCTCAAACTTTATAAAGAAAGATATTACTCCTCAAACACTACAAGGTTTTCAATTAAACATGTGGGTTTTTTTTTCTCCTGGCACGAATCATGTGTATTTTTCTTTTCTTAACAGCATAGAGAGGGCCCAGGGATGGGTATTAAAGATTTAAGAACTGGACCATTCGAATCACACGCGGAAAGAACTGGGCTGGTGATTGGTATCAAACTTAAATGGTTGAATCACGGGACTCTGTGTGGTTTTAGTTGGGCTAGTTACGTTGTTAATTTGCAATGAAACTGACCCTGATGAGCCCAACTTCGTATTTGCAGACAATATTTTCATGTCTATCAAGCATTAATTTTTTTTTTTTTTTACGTAACGATAGCATTTGTATAACTTATTCTAACCTATTCTAGGGAAAGGGAGAGCTGACGGGAAATCATAGTGGCAAGTATATCGTAGGAGGTAAAGGTTAAACCCTTGATCACTCAAGCATTTAACCATTTGTTCAGCTCCTTTTGTCCCCCATTGTTATTATTATTATTATTTACGACAACATAGTGGTGGAAAATCAGTGGCTAATAGTGGGAGACATGATCATAAAAGAAGAAAGACTAATGATCATTTGATGATATTTTTTTCTTTTACAACCCATATTGCATCAGCTCAGATAAATTTTACACACACATACACAGATATACACACACAGTGTATGTGTCTATGTGTCTAGATATATATATATGTATGTATGTATGTATAGATTTCATCTACTGTCTTCACTAAAAAAGTTAATTTGAAAAAGTTAATTATCTTCGCTTTGCTGACTGACCATTGGGCATTAAGCAACCATGATTGCATTCAACAGATGCCTTTTAACCTTGGCCGATTGACTGCTTTCAGGGACTGTCTGTGGCTTTTAGTGGAAAATTCTGGCTTTTTAGTTCTTCATTTCGCTTAAACAAGTGGCAACCCATGGGAGGAAGATACCCTTCAAGAAGTTGCATCATGTACCCTGTTTCCTTCTTTCTTGATGGGACTCAATACATCTCTGATCCCATTCTCTGTCCACTAAAAAGGAAAAAGAGAAAAAAGGGACTAGGCAAAACTGATGGCACAATAGAGTTACAAAGATTATTTGTGGATGAAAGAATGGAGATGAAGGAAAATTTACCCTACCAGCATGCAACTTTACACAATTGCATCATTGTCAGCAGCTTTTTTTATGATCATTTACCATACACAATAATTGGTCATTATAAAATTAGTCTCTCTTTAGTGAGGTTTGCTGTTTGGGTCACATATGCATGGCTCAATTGTAGTTTTACCTGTTGATAACTTTTAATTCAAGAAAGATTGTTCTTGTCTGGTGCTCTAATATACCCGATATGCATACCCAGAAAAAAAAAGAGTAAGTGCACCATTAAAGCTTTAATATTATAATTAATTACAAAATTTCGGGGCAAAAATAAGACCAGGTAGCCTTGTTCTTATTATGTGTCCATAGGTGGGCGTTAAATGAACAAACGAACGCTTTATCTTATTCTACTTGCAAAGTATCAGTTGCAGAGCAGTTCGTTGATGCCAACACACAAAGAAAAAGAAAAGGAGCAATATTTTCAATCGAACAATTTTAGGTTATTTCGCTATTGCAAAAATGTTTTCTTGGAACATGATCATCAATGTGAAAGACATTTCTATTCCTAGGTATATATGCGTGTTCCATCACCTATAGCGATATTATTGAATCGAGACGAGCTTGAGCAGTGCCATGCTCGAGCTCGACTCTTAAAAATTATGCTCGAGATCGATTGAGCAGAAGAGCAACAATTCGCATGCAACTCAATGAGATCATTAAAGAGCTCATACTCACTCAATTGAGTTCGATCGTTAAGCTACGATTTAGGTCTTTTAAGAATTTTTTATTCCTTTAAATTTTTAAAGGGATACAATTGATTCCAATACCCATAAAACTAGCTATATTATAGAAGGGAAGGGTTGAAATTTTTTAATCAAGTCTAAACACTTACGTAATTTAAGCCATATAAATATAATTATTTAATAGACACATTAACGCTTAATAAAACTCGATGAGCTATCGAACATACTATAGTGCTACTCACACTCGGCTCATTAGGACAATCAAACATGTTTGAGATTGACTTGAACTTGATCAAAGTCAAGACGAGACTTCATTGATCAAGTAGCTCGACTTGAACTTGATCAAAATCAAGACCAGCGATCCATTAACCAAGCAGCTCGATAAGTGCTTACAAAGCTGCTCGCTTCGCATACATCCCTAATCACCTATGCATGCCAAATGCCATTATATTCTTGGTCTCGAATTGTATTCATGAACTATTTGATTGAACCAGGCGCTGAACGATCACCTTAGTAAAATGAATTGTTTAGAGGAGCTGAGTCCTACACCATGCAATGTTTTAAGGGACGTAGTATATTTGTACACAATCAGCACCCACCACTGAGAATGGAATTGAGGGCAGCAGTAGCATTTTACTGAATTTTGTCTTCTCATAATTCAATACCCGGTCCCCCTCTAGCCTCAAAGCAGGCTTCTACTCCTGCTGCACCTGTTACATCAAGAATGAGGACATTTGCATATCCATCATCATTGATCATACACACTTTGATAAAATTTTTCCTAACAATAGCTCCATCATGCATTGTTTGACTCTTTATACATGGTTCTATCATCAGGCAGGCATGAATATGATAGCTCAGAAAGTAATTAATCAGATTGGTTTATTGATTAATTCAATGCCTAAAATAGGAATGGCCCCTATACTTTCTAACGACCTTAATTGATGTTTTCTTATACATGACAGTTTCTTAACGTTCCATTTTCTATTTGCACTCATGAGACATGATATTCATTTGAATGTCTGTATTTTTTGGTCAAAATGGCATGATGTTTTCGATAATTTGAGCTCTGTTTGGATCCTTCAATTTTTCAAAAATTAGTTTTTCAAATACTATAAAAATTGTTAAAAAGTAGTCTAAATTTTTTTTAATATTTAAAAAAATTCCAAAATATATTTTAAAAACTCTACTACTCTTAAATATTCCAAAATATTTTCTAAAAATATCCCAAAACATATCCGTTTGGATTGGCTATTTATGGGGGTGTTTTTGAAAAATTTTCCTGTAGCAGAGTTTTTAGATTATATTTTGGGATATTTTCAGAAAATATTTTGGAATATTTAAGAGTAGAAGAGTTTCTAAAATATATTTTGAGATATTTTTTAAAATTTTAAAAAAATTTAAATTAATTTTTAAATTACCTTTTAGAGTACTTTTTAAAAATTTTTATTGTATTTAAAAAACTAGTTTTTGAAAAACACTCTCATCCTGTTACAGAAAATTTTTCAAAAATACTCCCAAAAACAGCTAATCCAAACGAAGTCGTTGGTTGTATACGGCACATTGTTTAAAAAAAAAAAAAATACCCAGCAGTAAGCATTGAGCTCCAGATCCAAGAAAACAATTTTAAATCACAAAAATAGCTCTTATTAGCTTTTTCTTTCCTCTCTTCTTAGCCCTTACTCCTTGAACAAAAGGTTGTTTACTGCTTGGTGAAATATTTTGACAGATATAATCAAAGTACAATCCTCCATTCATTGGCTATTTCAGAAAATCAACAATAATCATCATAATGAAATTGCACACAGCAGAGTTCACGTCTGAAAATAAGCTAATTGCCTCAATCTCCGCCAACATAACTTTATTCCTTCCTTTTTTTTTTTCTTTCGGTAGAAGTCAAATCCTATATTTGACGGGTTGAGCGTTATAGTGTCATATTTCTATATTTGGAATCAAAGCCTAATCTGTGCCAACATAACTTCCTTCTTTTTTTCTTTTATTAGAAATCAAAGCCCAATGTTAACAGTAAATATTGAAATAATTTGTGATTTATACTTTAAAAAAATCATTCAAAATGTCTTTTACATTTCGTTAAATAAATTTTTTTATGTCTCATTTTTAAAATGGTATATTTACGTCTCTTACAAAACCAGGTTAGTGAAATTTAGTCCCAACTTAGGTTTTCGATCACTTTCTACCCTAAACCCATTACTTGATTCACACGTGATCATTATTTTAGCCTTTTAGGAAAAAAAAGGTTACATTTCAATTGTAGTTAAACAAGTGACCTTGTCATCTTTACTCCTAAAAAGTAGGATCTGGCCTGAATTATGTTCATTTTTTTTTTCTAAAAAAGTGATATTTGATTTAATTGATGTTCAATTTTGTCATTGAAAAGGTGAAATATGACCTTTTTGTATATAAAAAAATGACTACATGTGAATCACATGGTGATTTCAAGTCAAAAAGTAATTGCAAATTTAGATTGGGATCAAAATTAATTACTTACTTACATTTGTTAGGGATATAAAATTACCATTTTAAAAGTGGAAGACCAAAAAATTTATATGCTAAAATGTAAAGGACGTTTTTAACAATTTGTTTCCTTATACTCCCATGTACTAGTGATATTTTTGTTTGGATAGTGAACTTATCCCAAATAATATATTAATATTTCGTTTGCATCATAAACATATTTTTCAACTCACCTTTTTATATTTTCAACCACCTTTTTATCTCACATACATCAATTAGCCTTGTTTGGAACCCAAGTTTTTTGCCAAATTTATCTGCTACAAGTTTTTTAAAAACTTTAACTACAGTAACCTCAAAAAACTTTTTAAAGTTTTTAAACTATACACTTCAAAATATTCAAAAAAAAAACACACTTCAAAAATTTTTTAAAACACTTCTACAGTAAGTTACAGTAAAGTTTTAGACAAACACCCAAAAAACTCATCTTCCAAACGGGCCACCAAACAAATGCAAATTGGCAGTTTCCCAAACAAAATATGTTTGGAATTGGCAGTTTCCCAAACCAAGCTTCTGAGAATGCAACAATGTACGTTGAATCTTAGTAGTATCTGACTAGAGCTCCTAGCTCATAGGCAGGCTTTAAGGGCGAAAACTTGAAATCTGACACACTGATGATGATAGATGAGGATCTGGCTGGCATGTATGGCTGGCATGTATGTATGTATGCATCATCTCTGAGTTTGACTTGGAAGGATTGAGTAATAGTGTCTTTCAGGAATTAAAAATGGATTTTCATCCCTTTTCGTTTCCTGAATCCAGTTTATTGTTGAAAGCTCGTCAATTGCATGGAATTGATTTGAGATTGTTTCATTGGGCATCCAATTTGAAGTGGATTCCGCAGGCATCCAGTTTGAGGATGATTCCTCAGGGATCCATTCCCAATTAGCTTGATTCTGATTGGATGATGTTTGGCACTCATTAGTTTGAATGTCGGATATTTCTCCGTGAGAGGTTTGTTGCCAAGTAGAATATCCATCGAAGAGACAGTTTTTCTCTTCTGGATTATATGATGATGAACTTCCTTCACCTGCCATGTTTCTGCAAAAAGAATTAGTTAGTTTAAAAAGTTGGGATATTATCTCTTTATAGATAATTTGGAAAGGAGCCAGTTGATTGAGAAATGATGCGCCTAAGATGATATGGTTAGTCAAATACTCAGTCAAGAAGAAAGTATCTGAGAATTGGTTTTGTATATTTAAAAAATTTGAATTCAATATCAAGTATAGGATTTTTGGTCTTTTTAAGGAATTCTAAAAATTGGGTTGGGATAAGGTTTTTAGGAATATAGTTTTGATCTAACCCTGTATCAACTAAGGCTTTTGTTTCGATTACATAATTATCAATAA